>NW_028238204.1:37500-40000 GCF_041429995.1 Eschscholzia californica
CATACTCGGCCTTTGCTCCTTCGTTACTCGTCCAAATCCAACAAACTTGCATTCGTTGGAAAGGTCTTTTCACAAGGATTCTTTTGATATATAATAATAGCGATTCCGATAAATATTTATTTTTTTATGAATTTTTAAGTGAATAAACAATTAAAAATTCAAAAAAAATAGAAAAAAAATATTTTTTTCCCGATTCTTTCTCCAATATTCCTGATAAATACCCACACACCCACATATGGAGAATGGTCGAAAATGCTCGAGTGGATATCGAGATGTCCGACGAAGCACCACTTGGAAGGGCCGAGGCACGGGACGCCCGAGCTGTTGCTCGGGCCGGCACGGGACGCGCATGGGACATCCCGGGACGGCATGGGACGCCCTCGCTACAGCTCGAGACGGCCAGGTACGCCCGAGACTTGGCTCGGGACGGCCTGGGACGCCCTCGCCATAGCTCGGGACGGCCTGGGACGCCCGAGACTAGGCTCGGGACGGCCTCGGCACAGCACGGGACGGCCTGGGACGCCCTTGCCACAGCTCGGGACGGCATGGGACGCCCGAGACTTTGCTCGGGACGGCCTGGGACGCCCTTGCCACAGCTCGGGACGGCCTGGGACGGCCTCGGCACAGCTCGGGACGGCCTGGGACGCCCGAGACTTTGCTCGGGACGGCCTGGGACGTCCGAGACTTTGCTCGGGACGGCCTGGGACGCCCGAGACTTGGCTCGGGACGGCCTGGGACGCCCTCGCTCCAGCTCGGGACGCCCTGGGACGGCCTCGACACAGCTCGGGACGGCCTGGGACGTCCGAGACTTTGCTCGGGCCGGCCTGGGACGCCCGAGACTTGGCTCGGGACGGCCTGGGACGCGCTCGGCACAGCTCGGCACAGGCCGGGACGCCCGAGCCGAGCTTCGGGTCGCACGAAATCTCTTCGTATTCCGACATATTAGAAGCTTCCCATCATGTAGTAGGCCGAGCTTTGCCCTTTGGATGCCCTATGGTGCTTGGCGAGCACTAGGGAACGTGCCAGCACAAGTGCTGTGCACGCTCTGGGGAAGGAGCTCAACCCTCCCCCTTATAGTGCAAAGTTATTGTTTTTCCTATTTTCACAAGGAAACATCAATTTTTTAACCAAGCATACTGGGCCTTTACTCCTTCGTTACTCGTCGGAATCCAGCAAACTTATACTCGTTGGAAAGGTCTTTTCGCAAGGATTTTTTTGATATATTATAATAGCGATTCCGATAAATATTTATTTTTCTATGAATTTTTAAGTGAATAAACACCGGAAAATTCATAAAAAATAGAAAAAAAAATATTTTCTTCCGTTTCTTTTCTCCAATAATTCATAAATAATACCTCAATAGTATTAATGAAGAGAGAGTCGAAATGGCCCGGGTGGATTTCGAAATGTCCCACGACCCCATAGAATGCACGGGCCAGCCGAGCCAAAAGAATGGGACGCGCACGGGACAGCATTGGTCAGGCTCGGGACGGCACGGGACAGCACGGGACGCGCATGGGACGGCACGGGACGCGAATGGGACGGCCTTGCTAAGGCTCGGGACGGCATGGGACAGCACGGGACGCGAATGGGACGGCCTTGCTAAGGCTCGGGACGGCATGGGACAGCTCGGGACGCGCATGGGACGGCCTTGGTGAGGCTCGGGACGGCCTTGGTCAGGCTCGGGACGGCATGTCACGGCCCTGGTGAGGCTCGGACGGCACGGGACGCGCATGGGACGGCACGGGACGGCCTGGGACGGCCTTTGTGAGGCTCGGACGGCACGGGACGCGCATGGGACGGCCTTGGCGAGGCTCGGGACGGCATGGGACAGCACGGGACGGCCTCGGCACAGCTCGGACGGCACGGGACGCGCATGGGACGGCCTTGGCGAGGCTCGGGACGGCATGGGACAGCACGGGACGGCACGGGACGGCCTCGGCACAGCTCGGACGGCACGGGACGGCCTTGGCGAGGCTCGGGACGGCATGGGACAGCACGGGACGGCACGGGACGGCCTCGGCACAGCTCGGACGGCACGGGACGGCCTTGGCGAGGCTCGGGACGGCATGGGACAGCACGGGACGGCACGGGACGGCCTCGGCACAGCTCGGACGGCACGGGACGGCCTTGGCGAGGCTCGGGACGGCATGGGACAGCACGGGACGGCCTCGGCACAGCTCGGGACGGCACGAGACGCGCATGGGACGGCCTTGGTGAGGCTCGGACGGCACGGGACGCGCATGGGACGGCCTTGGTGAGGCTCGGACGGCACGGGACGCGCATGGGACATCATGGGACGCACATGGGACACCTTATGGGGATCATCAAGGGACGTTGCACGGGACATTCTTTCCCACGAAGGGCATTTACATGGGACATCTTAGGAGTCGAGAGCCGGCACATGGGACAACGTAGTTCACACGCACGGAACACTTTACTTTCGTTTGGAACGTCGTGGGATCTTTATGTCCCCATTAGCACCGAACCTTTAACATGC
>NW_028238204.1:60000-62818 GCF_041429995.1 Eschscholzia californica
TGCTTGGCGAGCACTAGGGAACGTGCCAGCACAAGTGCTGTGCACGCTCTGGGGAAGGAGCTCAACCCTCCCCCTTATAGTGCAAAGTTATTGTTTTTCCTATTTTCACAAGGAAACATCAATTTTTTAACCAAGCATACTGGGCCTTTACTCCTTCGTTACTCGTCGGAATCCAGCAAACTTATACTCGTTGGAAAGGTCTTTTCGCAAGGATTTTTTTGATATATTATAATAGCGATTCCGATAAATATTTATTTTTCTATGAATTTTTAAGTGAATAAACACCGGAAAATTCATAAAAAATAGAAAAAAAAATATTTTCTTCCGTTTCTTTTCTCCAATAATTCATAAATAATACCTCAATAGTATTAATGAAGAGAGAGTCGAAATGGCCCGGGTGGATTTCGAAATGTCCCACGACCCCATAGAATGCACGGGCCAGCCGAGCCAAAAGAATGGGACGCGCACGGGACAGCATTGGTCAGGCTCGGGACGGCACGGGACAGCACGGGACGCGCATGGGACGGCACGGGACGCGAATGGGACGGCCTTGCTAAGGCTCGGGACGGCATGGGACAGCACGGGACGCGAATGGGACGGCCTTGCTAAGGCTCGGACGGCATGGGACAGCTCGGGACGCGCATGGGACGGCCTTGGTGAGGCTCGGGACGGCCTTGGTCAGGCTCGGGACGGCATGTCACGGCCCTGGTGAGGCTCGGACGGCACGGGACGCGCATGGGACGGCACGGGACGGCCTGGGACGGCCTTTGTGAGGCTCGGACGGCACGGGACGCGCATGGGACGGCCTTGGCGAGGCTCGGGACGGCATGGGACAGCACGGGACGGCCTCGGCACAGCTCGGACGGCACGGGACGCGCATGGGACGGCCTTGGCGAGGCTCGGGACGGCATGGGACAGCACGGGACGGCACGGGACGGCCTCGGCACAGCTCGGACGGCACGGGACGGCCTTGGCGAGGCTCGGGACGGCATGGGACAGCACGGGACGGCACGGGACGGCCTCGGCACAGCTCGGACGGCACGGGACGGCCTTGGCGAGGCTCGGGACGGCATGGGACAGCACGGGACGGCACGGGACGGCCTCGGCACAGCTCGGACGGCACGGGACGGCCTTGGCGAGGCTCGGGACGGCATGGGACAGCACGGGACGGCCTCGGCACAGCTCGGGACGGCACGAGACGCGCATGGGACGGCCTTGGTGAGGCTCGGACGGCACGGGACGCGCATGGGACGGCCTTGGTGAGGCTCGGACGGCACGGGACGCGCATGGGACATCATGGGACGCACATGGGACACCTTATGGGGATCATCAAGGGACGTTGCACGGGACATTCTTTCCCACGAAGGGCATTTACATGGGACATCTTAGGAGTCGAGAGCCGGCACATGGGACAACGTAGTTCACACGCACGGAACACTTTACTTTCGTTTGGAACGTCGTGGGATCTTTATGTCCCCATTAGCACCGAACCTTTAACATGCTAGGAAGCTATGTTCGATCTTCTCGAAGTGTCGATGGAACTTCGATGGATACACATCCGATCCGATGTTATGATGATGTACTTTCTCCGAGATCGATGTTGGGGCCGTATTCCGATGTCATGATGATGTACTTTCTCCGAGATCGATGGGACGGCCTTGGTAAGGCATGGTTCGGCCTTGGTAAGGCATGGGTCGGCCTTGCTAAGGCATGGGACGCGCATGGGATGGCCTTCGTAAGGCATGGGACGGTCTTGTAAGGCACGGGACGCGCATGGGACGGCCTTGTAAGGCATGGGACGACCTTCGTAAGGCGTGGGTCGGCCTTGTAAGGCTCGGGACGCCATGGGACGGCACGGGACAGCACGGGACGCGCAAGGGACGGCCTTGGTATGCCTCGGGACGGCCTTGGTAAGGCTCGGGACGGCCTTGGTATGCCTCGGGACGCCATGGGACAGCTGGGGACGCCATGGGACGGCCTGGGACTGCCTTGGTAAGGCTCGGGACGCCATGGGACGGCCTGGGACTGCCTTGGTAAGGCTCGGGACGCCATGGGACGGCACGGGACGCGCACGGGACGGCCTTGGTAAGGCTCGGGACGCCATGGGACGGCACGGGACGCGCACGGGACGGCCTTGGTAAGGCTCGGGACGCCATGGGACGGCCTTGGTAAGCCTCGGGACGGCCTTGGTAAGGCTCGGGACGCCATGGGACAGCAGGGGACGCCATGGGACGGCCAGGGACTGCCTTGGTAAGGCTCGGGACGCCATGGGACGGCCTGGGACGCGCACGGGACGGCCTTGGTAAGGCTCGGGACGCCATGGGACGGCACGGGACGCGCACGGGACGGCCTGGGACGCATCCTGGGATGCCTGAGCCAGCAAGGTCGCGGCATGGGACATTCTTAGGCATCAAGGGTCGCGGCATGGGACATTCTTAGGCGTCAAGGGTCGGGGCATGGGACATTCTTAGGCGTCAAGGGTCGTGGCATGGGACATCACATGGGCCATCTTATGCTTCTTAGGCACCAAGGGTCGGGACGTGGGTGCGTTAAGGCAGGGACATCTTATTGGGACTTGGTGCGCTCCAACACCCTTTGCGGGACACCAAGGCAGGGACATCTTAGTGGGACTTGGTGCGTTCCAACACCCTTTGCGGGACACCAAGGCATGGACATTTTAGTGAGCGGGCGCACACCTCCTGCGGGAAAAATACACACGTAGCCCGGTAGCGGAAAACGTGCAAAATATATTTAAGGGGATGATGTATGTGTTGTTGGGTAAATGGGGTTAAGTGTTGGGGGGGGGGAGGGGGGGGAC
>NW_028238205.1:2500-5000 GCF_041429995.1 Eschscholzia californica
CCTCGCCAAGGCCGTCCCGTGCCGTCCGAGCTGTGCCGAGGCCGTCCCGTGCCGTCCCGTGCTGTCCCATGCCGTCCCGAGCCTCGCCAAGGCCGTCCCGTGCCGTCCGAGCTGTGCCGAGGCCGTCCCGTGCCGTCCCGTGCTGTCCCATGCCGTCCCGAGCCTCGCCAAGGCCGTCCCGTGCCGTCCGAGCTGTGCCGAGGCCGTCCCGTGCCGTCCCGTGCTGTCCCATGCCGTCCCGAGCCTCGCCAAGGCCGTCCCATGCGCGTCCCGTGCCGTCCGAGCTGTGCCGAGGCCGTCCCGTGCTGTCCCATGCCGTCCCGAGCCTCGCCAAGGCCGTCCCATGCGCGTCCCGTGCCGTCCGAGCCTCACAAAGGCCGTCCCAGGCCGTCCCGTGCCGTCCCATGCGCGTCCCGTGCCGTCCGAGCCTCACCAGGGCCGTGACATGCCGTCCCGAGCCTGACCAAGGCCGTCCCGAGCCTCACCAAGGCCGTCCCATGCGCGTCCCGAGCTGTCCCATGCCGTCCCGAGCCTTAGCAAGGCCGTCCCATTCGCGTCCCGTGCTGTCCCATGCCGTCCCGAGCCTTAGCAAGGCCGTCCCATTCGCGTCCCGTGCCGTCCCATGCGCGTCCCGTGCTGTCCCGTGCCGTCCCGAGCCTGACCAATGCTGTCCCGTGCGCGTCCCATTCTTTTGGCTCGGCTGGCCCGTGCATTCTATGGGGTCGTGGGACATTTCGAAATCCACCCGGGCCATTTCGACTCTCTCTTCATTAATACTATTGAGGTATTATTTATGAATTATTGGAGAAAAGAAACGGAAGAAAATATTTTTTTTTCTATTTTTTATGAATTTTCCGGTGTTTATTCACTTAAAAATTCATAGAAAAATAAATATTTATCGGAATCGCTATTATAATATATCAAAAAAATCCTTGCGAAAAGACCTTTCCAACGAGTATAAGTTTGCTGGATTCCGACGAGTAACGAAGGAGTAAAGGCCCAGTATGCTTGGTTAAAAAATTGATGTTTCCTTGTGAAAATAGGAAAAACAATAACTTTGCACTATAAGGGGGAGGGTTGAGCTCCTTCCCCAGAGCGTGCACAGCACTTGTGCTGGCACGTTCCCTAGTGCTCGCCAAGCACCATAGGGCATCCAAAGGGCAAAGCTCGGCCTACTACATGATGGGAAGCTTCTAATATGTCGGAATACGAAGAGATTTCGTGCGACCCGAAGCTCGGCTCGGGCGTCCCGGCCTGTGCCGAGCTGTGCCGAGCGCGTCCCAGGCCGTCCCGAGCCAAGTCTCGGGCGTCCCAGGCCGGCCCGAGCAAAGTCTCGGACGTCCCAGGCCGTCCCGAGCTGTGTCGAGGCCGTCCCAGGGCGTCCCGAGCTGGAGCGAGGGCGTCCCAGGCCGTCCCGAGCCAAGTCTCGGGCGTCCCAGGCCGTCCCGAGCAAAGTCTCGGACGTCCCAGGCCGTCCCGAGCAAAGTCTCGGGCGTCCCAGGCCGTCCCGAGCTGTGCCGAGGCCGTCCCAGGCCGTCCCGAGCTGTGGCAAGGGCGTCCCAGGCCGTCCCGAGCAAAGTCTCGGGCGTCCCATGCCGTCCCGAGCTGTGGCAAGGGCGTCCCAGGCCGTCCCGTGCTGTGCCGAGGCCGTCCCGAGCCTAGTCTCGGGCGTCCCAGGCCGTCCCGAGCTATGGCGAGGGCGTCCCAGGCCGTCCCGAGCCAAGTCTCGGGCGTACCTGGCCGTCTCGAGCTGTAGCGAGGGCGTCCCATGCCGTCCCGGGATGTCCCATGCGCGTCCCGTGCCGGCCCGAGCAACAGCTCGGGCGTCCCGTGCCTCGGCCCTTCCAAGTGGTGCTTCGTCGGACATCTCGATATCCACTCGAGCATTTTCGACCATTCTCCATATGTGGGTGTGTGGGTATTTATCAGGAATATTGGAGAAAGAATCGGGAAAAAAATATTTTTTTTCTATTTTTTTTGAATTTTTAATTGTTTATTCACTTAAAAATTCATAAAAAAATAAATATTTATCGGAATCGCTATTATTATATATCAAAAGAATCCTTGTGAAAAGACCTTTCCAACGAATGCAAGTTTGTTGGATTTGGACGAGTAACGAAGGAGCAAAGGCCGAGTATGCTTGGTTAAAAATTTGATGTTTCCTTGTGAAAATAGGGAAAACAATAACTTTGCACTATATAGGGGAGGGGTGAGCTCCCTCCCCAGGCCGTGCACAGCCCTTGGGCTGGCAGGTGCCTTGGCCCTTGGGATGCAACATAAGGCATCCCAAGGGCAAAGCTCGGCACGGGGGTGGATGGGAAGCTTCCAAGAGTTGCCCAACTCATCCCCGACGTGGAAAATCGAAGAGGCGGCTGGGGGGGCCCGGGGGGGCACCACGGGCAAAAAATCAAAAACTCCCCAGCCTATGCCGGACACTTGGGGAAGCATCCCCGAAGGTGTCCGAGCTGCTGGGGGGGCCCGGGGGGCACCACGGGCCAAA
>NW_028238205.1:12500-22500 GCF_041429995.1 Eschscholzia californica
CCAAGGCCGTCCCGAGCCTTACCAAGGCCGTCCCGAGGCATACCAAGGCCGTCCCTTGCGCGTCCCGTGCTGTCCCGTGCCGTCCCATGGCGTCCCGAGCCTTACAAGGCCGACCCACGCCTTACGAAGGTCGTCCCATGCCTTACAAGGCCGTCCCATGCGCGTCCCGTGCCTTACAAGACCGTCCCATGCCTTACGAAGGCCATCCCATGCGCGTCCCATGCCTTAGCAAGGCCGACCCATGCCTTACCAAGGCCGAACCATGCCTTACCAAGGCCGTCCCATCGATCTCGGAGAAAGTACATCATCATGACATCGGAATACGGCCCCAACATCGATCTCGGAGAAAGTACATCATCATAACATCGGATCGGATGTGTATCCATCGAAGTTCCATCGACACTTCGAGAAGATCGAACATAGCTTCCTAGCATGTTAAAGGTTCGGTGCTAATGGGGACATAAAGATCCCACGACGTTCCAAACGAAAGTAAAGTGTTCCGTGCGTGTGAACTACGTTGTCCCATGTGCCGGCTCTCGACTCCTAAGATGTCCCATGTAAATGCCCTTCGTGGGAAAGAATGTCCCGTGCAACGTCCCTTGATGATCCCCATAAGGTGTCCCATGTGCGTCCCATGATGTCCCATGCGCGTCCCGTGCCGTCCGAGCCTCACCAAGGCCGTCCCATGCGCGTCCCGTGCCGTCCGAGCCTCACCAAGGCCGTCCCATGCGCGTCTCGTGCCGTCCCGAGCTGTGCCGAGGCCGTCCCGTGCTGTCCCATGCCGTCCCGAGCCTCGCCAAGGCCGTCCCGTGCCGTCCGAGCTGTGCCGAGGCCGTCCCGTGCCGTCCCGTGCTGTCCCATGCCGTCCCGAGCCTCGCCAAGGCCGTCCCGTGCCGTCCGAGCTGTGCCGAGGCCGTCCCGTGCCGTCCCGTGCTGTCCCATGCCGTCCCGAGCCTCGCCAAGGCCGTCCCGTGCCGTCCGAGCTGTGCCGAGGCCGTCCCGTGCCGTCCCGTGCTGTCCCATGCCGTCCCGAGCCTCGCCAAGGCCGTCCCATGCGCGTCCCGTGCCGTCCGAGCTGTGCCGAGGCCGTCCCGTGCTGTCCCATGCCGTCCCGAGCCTCGCCAAGGCCGTCCCATGCGCGTCCCGTGCCGTCCGAGCCTCACAAAGGCCGTCCCAGGCCGTCCCGTGCCGTCCCATGCGCGTCCCGTGCCGTCCGAGCCTCACCAGGGCCGTGACATGCCGTCCCGAGCCTGACCAAGGCCGTCCCGAGCCTCACCAAGGCCGTCCCATGCGCGTCCCGAGCTGTCCCATGCCGTCCCGAGCCTTAGCAAGGCCGTCCCATTCGCGTCCCGTGCTGTCCCATGCCGTCCCGAGCCTTAGCAAGGCCGTCCCATTCGCGTCCCGTGCCGTCCCATGCGCGTCCCGTGCTGTCCCGTGCCGTCCCGAGCCTGACCAATGCTGTCCCGTGCGCGTCCCATTCTTTTGGCTCGGCTGGCCCGTGCATTCTATGGGGTCGTGGGACATTTCGAAATCCACCCGGGCCATTTCGACTCTCTCTTCATTAATACTATTGAGGTATTATTTATGAATTATTGGAGAAAAGAAACGGAAGAAAATATTTTTTTTTCTATTTTTTATGAATTTTCCGGTGTTTATTCACTTAAAAATTCATAGAAAAATAAATATTTATCGGAATCGCTATTATAATATATCAAAAAAATCCTTGCGAAAAGACCTTTCCAACGAGTATAAGTTTGCTGGATTCCGACGAGTAACGAAGGAGTAAAGGCCCAGTATGCTTGGTTAAAAAATTGATGTTTCCTTGTGAAAATAGGAAAAACAATAACTTTGCACTATAAGGGGGAGGGTTGAGCTCCTTCCCCAGAGCGTGCACAGCACTTGTGCTGGCACGTTCCCTAGTGCTCGCCAAGCACCATAGGGCATCCAAAGGGCAAAGCTCGGCCTACTACATGATGGGAAGCTTCTAATATGTCGGAATACGAAGAGATTTCGTGCGACCCGAAGCTCGGCTCGGGCGTCCCGGCCTGTGCCGAGCTGTGCCGAGCGCGTCCCAGGCCGTCCCGAGCCAAGTCTCGGGCGTCCCAGGCCGGCCCGAGCAAAGTCTCGGACGTCCCAGGCCGTCCCGAGCTGTGTCGAGGCCGTCCCAGGGCGTCCCGAGCTGGAGCGAGGGCGTCCCAGGCCGTCCCGAGCCAAGTCTCGGGCGTCCCAGGCCGTCCCGAGCAAAGTCTCGGACGTCCCAGGCCGTCCCGAGCAAAGTCTTGTAGGGTTTTATACCCTTCTACTAGTGTTTATAGCGGAAATATGACATCTAATGTCTACACTAGTATTCCCAGGATCACATGCAAAACTAGTAATTAATCTAATGGAGATAGTGGATTACCTTAATCGCTTTTCCCTCAAACTAGTTGAATTGATTGAAGAAGACCAAGAGCTTCAAGTGTAGCTCCTCTACTTGGGACACGAGCAATCAATTTGATCTCCCACCTTGTTGTATAGCTAGCACACCAATGGTGGTTGGATAATAAGAAGACCTTCTTCTTGCTTGACTAGATAGATAGTTAATGGGAATTAGCTCACTTTCTCCTCTCTACTTGATGTGGTAGAGTAAGAAAGCTTAGAGAGAAATTCCACACCTTATTCTCTGCCCTAAGAGTGTTTATATAGAACCCTAATAAGAATCCACCTCCTTTTAGGTTTCCCAAAACACCCTTTAGAATAAGATTTAGGGAAATAGTCGAAAATAGCAACTATTGGTATTTTCTCAATTCCCTAAGGAGATGACGTCCAAACCCAGCCAAAATTGGCAGATTTAATGTTCATAACATAAGGAAACGTCCCTCCAAAAATCAGCCCAATCCGAGCCCTAAAAGTGCCCGAATCGGCCTAGGCCCAAAAACCCTGCTTTTGGCCTTTTTGTACTATCTTTGCCTAATTCCTTTTTAGGCCTATGAGATATGTTTATGGGACACTCCCATGATTATATCTCACTCCCACTAGTCATATCCTAGATCAATTTGTCACTCTTATGTGTAACCCGTTGTAGGATCCGATCGAAGTTAGCCGCGAATTACTTCGTAATTCGACGATCGTAGTTGGTCTCTAGCTACAACTCTACGATCCCTAAATCAATCGGACTTGATGATCTTCCACATCAATTGTCCTATCCGACAAATTGTTCGCATTGTCACCTTGGTCGAAGGACATCTCCTTCAACTCCTTCAGACTCCCACTTGGACTTAGAACAAGTGCAATGCCTCGATTCCCGTGTCAATTTAGTATCCCATCTGATACGTCACGTCATTCAGACTTTCTTGATATCCGAGTACAACTGTAAAAGACAAACGATTAACTTTTAATCCGTTTGAGCGCGGCCACGCATTTTCAGTTGCTACTCATCAAGTGGCCTTGAGACACTTTGTACCTAATGTGATTAGGGTGACACAATCCATTCTTGCGCTCCCACTTAACTTCATGTCTATCCTGTCCTTCCCAGTGTCCGCCTTTATAACCTCCTTTTACGGCGCGGCGTTTAACGGAACCAAAGTCGGGCATTCCTTACATAAGATGAGTGGAGCACTCATGTTTTGAGGAATCTCTCCAATTGTCTTTATGAGAAGTATTGACGTTCATCACGAGTGATGTACTTCTCATTTGAGGGTTATCCAGTGTATAAACCTTTTACACACCCACGTAGTCGAATAGAATATACTATTCCTATAGCCCATGAAACTGCGCTATCCCATCGACTCCCGTGCTAGTCTTCGTGAGTCATCGTTGTCCATGCAATGACCTGGACCAGGGATTTGATAATAAATATTCCAAGTTCACTTAATAGGGTTTCATTCATCAGATCACGTATCTGACAAACCTATTCGGAATGTTTTATCATCAATGGACTGTCGTTTAAATACTAAACCAAATTTAGACGACTTGTGAAATAACTCTATTATTTCTGATAACGAGAGTTGTAAATCTGAGCCTCTTCCGTAAAACTCTTTTTACCCACTCAGTTTTACTCGTCGAGGTTTAAAATTATACCTCATGCCTTAGACTGTGTATGAATCTCATACTATGTCTTAGGTGACAGTTCAGTTTGACTACCGTGGTAGTCGGTTTTAAACTTTGCTAATTATCAATTAATTTGAAGACGGTTATCTTCAACCTTGATAATTTCTAATAACTTTTACTAGAGTTAAGGCTTTTAATTCTTTATGTAGTATTTGCAACAGTTCCCGGCTTAAACACTTTTAGCCTACTTTCCTTCCATGTCTGAAAGTTTGCTACGATGACATGTTCAATTTTGTACTACTTCATCCTTTAGCCTTCTAGGATGTACTAAGTAGTGTTTCGGTTTTCCAATCCGAATTCGGATGTTTAAATGCTAATCATGTCCAACATGATTGACTTTATGTTTTCGAACATAAATGTCTCTCTCATGCGTGCTAGCTCATCGGTGTCTTTTCAGACTCCGATTTTTGCAACGCCCTCTGTCATGAGTTTTTGGGTCGAAATTCTTTTAGACTTTCCGAGTCTTAGATTTTCTGTTTCGGATCTCAAGCATCTCAGCGTACTGAGTCTCTCTAATCCTATCATCCTTTTGATCTATGCTTATAGATCTTCAGATGCCCAAAATGGCATTTTATCCTTTTGTGTGTGGTCCTTTATTGAGTCAGTTCGTTACTGTTATACAACACCTTATGTCGTACTCAATCTTTTGTATGTACTCTGCATACGGACCCGGAAGGTTTGTTTACTCCCACTTACCTTCTTGAAATTTCGTGATTCAAGATTTTCTTCATTCCTCAGGAATCAAACTTCTTTGATTGCCTTTTGAATCGAAGATTCTAACTCTTGCGTGCTTTTAATCCGTCGATAGATTTCTTAAGCATGCTTGTGGACATAACTTGATTGGAAGAATCTTTATTCTTCTTGTCTCGTTTCGGGAAACATGAATGTTTCCATCCTTCTCAGTTTTCTATTTTGGAAAACCAATTTAGGTCTTCTGTTGACTTAAATTATCAAGCTTCATGTCTTGACGAGATATGGATTCCACGATGATTTTGGCTTCTAGCCAAAATCTAGAGTCAGTTTCCGTTTCTGCGCAGGTCTTTTATCTCTTCAGAAATAACCTTTATTTTCTGAGTCTTTAAGATTTTATTTTGACCTTTCAGGGCTTTTGAACAACAATTTGGAGTTATCTCAACTACTTTGAGATATTCCTTTAGAGACACTTTCACTCGCTTTGAGAGTTCTCCTGCGAATGACATTCGCTTTTGTGCGGTGGGTTTACAAGATCATATCTTTAACCTTTCCTTTTCCAAGGAGTCGCAGTTTGTTGCTCTTGGTCGAATTTAATCGTCTTGTACAAGTTTCATGATTGTTCTTCATGAAACTCCATGATTTTTCTCATGATCGAATTAAATCGACTTGTACTTTTCTCCCACTTATTCTTGTAATAATTAGTGTTTTTCTCCCAGATTACTAGGTGCGCTAATTATTAGAAGAATACTATCATGAGCAACAAACACTTTGTTCTCTTGATTGCTTGTGGAAAAAGCCCAAATTTCTTCTAAAGAAATTGCGTCAGACTTTAGCTAATTTTGTAATGCCTTTACAAGCTTAGACGGACTTTGGTAGTTTTGTGAGAAGCTATGTCTAGACTAATGGATTTTGGAGGATAGAGTTTGATTCGTGTTCTTCATCTTAATCCTTTTGGACACTCCAAATATGGATAGGTTAGAAGTACGTTTGAAGATCAATTTCTGTTTCTGACTCAAGACTTTCTTTCTTGTCAGTTTGATTCATGTTTTGGTTATAGTGGACCTGTTGTCCTCATCCCTTTCCGATGAACCTATCTTATAGGTTTTTGACCAAGTTTAGAATCTTTTGGTATAGTTTGTTAAATCTAGCACTTATTAACATCCCAATTTAGAAATAAAGTTCTTTATTGATTCTCCGTAATACTTAGTACAGAGATGATGTTAAAAAACTAGAAAAACTATTAATCTAGAATAGTGCCTAAAGTAGACTTCGATCCCTTTCAGCATCCTTAGCAGTCGAGGCTTCTGCTCCCTCTTGGATCTTGTCTTCTTTAGCCAAATACTCAGTTCCCAGCTGCGCCTGTACATTCACAATGATAGGGCAATTTTAGGTATCATATACCTAGGTTTGGGAATTTTACAGTATTTGATAAGTTAACTGTTTATACCTGAATTGGAAGCCACTGTTCCATTCCTTTTGTCCTCCAAGAACTTAGGGCAGTTTCTTTTCCAGTGGCCTTTGCCATCACAGTAGAAACATTTGGTGTCAGGAGGAGGACCTTTGTCTTTAGGTTTGGCAACTCGTTTGCCTTTTCCTTTTGACGCGGTTTTCTTCTTCTGTTTTCCACCTTTCTTGAACCCTTTGTCCTTTTGTACCATAAGAACGTCCTTCTTAGTCTCCACTATAGCGACGTCCTTTTCGGCTGTTAGAAGCATAGAATGAAGTTCCTCCAACGTTTTATCCCATCCATTCATGTTGTAGTTCATCTTAAACTGATTAAAACCACTATGGAGGGAGTGAAGGATAGTGTCGGTAGCCGTCTGTTGGCTATAAGGGAAACCTAGTTTAGCCAGCTTGCCCATGAGCCTGATCATTTGACGAACATGAGGCCCAACTGGTTTTCCCTTTTCAAGGCGCATGTCCATAATTGCTTTAGAGGTTTCAAACCTCTCCAATCTCGACTGTTTCTGGAACATTTCCCGAAGTTGTCGCATCATGGAGTAAGCATCCATGTCTATGAACTGCTCTTGCAGAGTCGGTTCCATGGTTGCTAGCATTAAGCAAGTTACAGGCTCTGCCTTTTTCCGCACACTCCTTTCTTCATCTATCTCTTCTTTAGTCGAATTATCATCCAATACAGGAATTGGAGTTTCTAGTACATGTTGCTTTCCTTCCATCCTGAGAACTATTCCCAGGTTCCTCTCCCAGTCAAGGAAGTTGTGCTCATTTAGCTTCTCCTTGTCGAGAAGTGAGCGGAAGTTGAAAATATCTTTTGTCATCTACATAAAAGAAATGGCAAAGTTTTAAACTCGTTATCATTTTGAAAAACTTAGTTTTCCCACATTATTCAATAAAAATCGTCCCCGATTGAATAAGTGATTCCAAGACCCCAGTTCTTCGGAGTAAAGCGGACGAAGGCCCTACCCTTTGACTCCGTCGTTCCGGGTGAGTGAACTACTTCACTGATCATACCTTATGACTCTTGGTTGATAGATTTCATTAATGAATGACTAATCTATCCTTTTGCCTCGAGTATCCAAGACTCTCTTGCTGATCTCGTTGAGTAGAACCATTTAGACGTGTAGGCCTCTTCTATAGACCTACCCGCATTGTCCCAAGGTAGAGGAGGTACTCTGCGAAGGCCGACCCACCTTCCTCGAACAAGGGCGCAACGAGTGTCTTAATCTGGATAGGCGATTACTCAAGATTACTTTTGGGGACTTTTACGCTAGTCTGGCGTTTGTTATAGTGAACTATTTAGCCTAACTAACATCCACGACATAAAGCGTAAATAAGTAAGTAAATGCGCGCGAGAAAGTAAATCAAGCAGACATGGATCCTAGTATGGCCCCTAACCTAGAAGATCTAATCTCCTTTGGTTTTCTTCTTGTTTCGCCTTTTGGTTCGTCTAGATCTCCATCCTTGAACCTCCATTGATTTCTCCCACTCGCCTTTGGATTCCATCCTTGAGTTTTCTTCAATGGACTCATTGACCCTAAACTCTAATTACAAGACTCTAACGATTCGCAGATCGTATAAACTTGAAATTAAAATTAATTACAAAGCATGCACCCATCCGTGCTTAAAACAAGAATAAAGATATAAATCTATGGCCATACTAGTTTCCCGCATTCACATCACATGCAATCATATAATATATCAAGGCTAAGAATTATATATGCATGATTATCTTGGGAGATACTTTTGTTGACATCACATGTCACATTACGGACCTTAAGTCTAAATTCGAAGAATTCAACTAGTGGTGCGTTCCGGTTTTATCTTTTATGATTTCTAAAATCATCTTTAAGAAAAACTCCGTTTCGGGTTTTGAAAGCCCGGGTCAATTTCGGAAAAACATTGGTTCGATTCTTAATGATTTCATAAATCAATTTAAAGAGAAATCCGTTTTGGCCTTCTGGATGGCCCGGATTGATTTTGGAATTATTTGGTTGGAATCGGAAGAAATTTTGGCAAAAACTCCCACTCGAATGATGGTTCCTTTTTGTGGTCCGAAAAGCCTCGAAAAAGCCCGGGACAAGTCCTAGACAAGTCCCGGCCCAAGCCCAGAAAAGGGCTCGGACAAGGTCCGGACATAGCACGGCCCATAGGCCGGCATGTCCTGGCCGAAGCCTATCAAGGCCTGGTCTCGTCCTGGCCGGAGCCAGGACGCTAGTCCATGTACCAGACGCGTCCTAGACGTGTCTGATGCTGGACCGGACCAGCACTAGGTGTCTCGGACTAGTCCGAGACACCCAGAACCTCCCAGACGCGTCTCCAAGACGCGTCTGGTCGAGTGCTCTGGACGCGTCCTAGACGCGTCCAGGAAGCTCCCTCCGCAGCTGCTGGTCGCGTCTCCAAGACGCGTCCCAACAGCTGCTCTGGACGCGTCTTCAAGACGCGTCCAGAAGCTTCTGTCGCAGCTGCTGGTCGCGTCCTAGACGCGTCTCAGCAGCTGCTCTGGATGCGTCCAGAGGACGCATCCAGGAGCTCCCGGTCCGGCCAGGAAGCTTCCTGGCCGGACACTAGGGTTTTTCAAAACCCTAGTTTCCAAAAATTTTTTTTTTTTTTTCTTTTGCAACTCTAAGTTGCTATTTTCCAAATTTAAAACTTTTCTTAAAATTTTGAAATCTTTTAGAACACTTCTAAAATTTTTACAAAACTTGTAGAAACTTTTAAAATTTCCAAATTTTGTTTTGAGAGTTTCCCAAAACTCAAAACACTTCTTTTTAGAACACTTCTAAAATTCCAAAAATCTTTGTTTTTCAAAAGTTTCCAAAACTTGAAAACAACTCTTAATCAAACCAATTTTGGATCAAAGTCTAGGTTTTTGAAAACTTTTTCAAAGAACAATTTTGAAATCTATTTGAAAAATTCTTGAATCCCATTCAAAATCAATCAATTTCTTATGTTTAAAACTCTTTTAAACATAACTATCAACTTAATCAAGCATGGATTAGTCCGAAATTCAATCTAATTGAGTTTTAAAACACTTTTAATCATCAATTTGATTCTTAATTTGAAATTCATTGAATCCCATTCAATATTATCAAATTGTGAGTTTAAATAGTTTTAAAACACTTTTAAAATATTTTTATAAACTCAATTTATCAAACTATCAATTATATCTAATATGAACTAGTTCGATTCTTAGCAAAAACTAGTTAATAGCAAGAGGCTCTGATACCACTGTAGGGTTTTATACCCTTCTACTAGTGTTTATAGCGGAAATATGACATCTAATGTCTACACTAGTATTCCCAGGATCACATGCAAAACTAGTAATTAATCTAATGGAGATAGTGGATTACCTTAATCGCTTTTCCCTCAAACTAGTTGAATTGATTGAAGAAGACCAAGAGCTTCAAGTGTAGCTCCTCTACTTGGGACACGAGCAATCAATTTGATCTCCCACCTTGTTGTATAGCTAGCACACCAATGGTGGTTGGATAATAAGAAGACCTTCTTCTTGCTTGACTAGATAGATAGTTAATGGGAATTAGCTCACTTTCTCCTCTCTACTTGATGTGGTAGAGTAAGAAAGCTTAGAGAGAAATTCCACACCTTATTCTCTGCCCTAAGAGTGTTTATATAGAACCCTAATAAGAATCCACCTCCTTTTAGGTTTCCCAAAACACCCTTTAGAATAAGATTTAGGGAAATAGTCGAAAATAGCAACTATTGGTATTTTCTCAATTCCCTAAGGAGATGACGTCCA
>NW_028238205.1:42500-45000 GCF_041429995.1 Eschscholzia californica
ACCATGCCTTACCAAGGCCGTCCCATCGATCTCGGAGAAAGTACATCATCATGACATCGGAATACGGCCCCAACATCGATCTCGGAGAAAGTACATCATCATAACATCGGATCGGATGTGTATCCATCGAAGTTCCATCGACACTTCGAGAAGATCGAACATAGCTTCCTAGCATGTTAAAGGTTCGGTGCTAATGGGGACATAAAGATCCCACGACGTTCCAAACGAAAGTAAAGTGTTCCGTGCGTGTGAACTACGTTGTCCCATGTGCCGGCTCTCGACTCCTAAGATGTCCCATGTAAATGCCCTTCGTGGGAAAGAATGTCCCGTGCAACGTCCCTTGATGATCCCCATAAGGTGTCCCATGTGCGTCCCATGATGTCCCATGCGCGTCCCGTGCCGTCCGAGCCTCACCAAGGCCGTCCCATGCGCGTCCCGTGCCGTCCGAGCCTCACCAAGGCCGTCCCATGCGCGTCTCGTGCCGTCCCGAGCTGTGCCGAGGCCGTCCCGTGCTGTCCCATGCCGTCCCGAGCCTCGCCAAGGCCGTCCCGTGCCGTCCGAGCTGTGCCGAGGCCGTCCCGTGCCGTCCCGTGCTGTCCCATGCCGTCCCGAGCCTCGCCAAGGCCGTCCCGTGCCGTCCGAGCTGTGCCGAGGCCGTCCCGTGCCGTCCCGTGCTGTCCCATGCCGTCCCGAGCCTCGCCAAGGCCGTCCCGTGCCGTCCGAGCTGTGCCGAGGCCGTCCCGTGCCGTCCCGTGCTGTCCCATGCCGTCCCGAGCCTCGCCAAGGCCGTCCCATGCGCGTCCCGTGCCGTCCGAGCTGTGCCGAGGCCGTCCCGTGCTGTCCCATGCCGTCCCGAGCCTCGCCAAGGCCGTCCCATGCGCGTCCCGTGCCGTCCGAGCCTCACAAAGGCCGTCCCAGGCCGTCCCGTGCCGTCCCATGCGCGTCCCGTGCCGTCCGAGCCTCACCAGGGCCGTGACATGCCGTCCCGAGCCTGACCAAGGCCGTCCCGAGCCTCACCAAGGCCGTCCCATGCGCGTCCCGAGCTGTCCCATGCCGTCCCGAGCCTTAGCAAGGCCGTCCCATTCGCGTCCCGTGCTGTCCCATGCCGTCCCGAGCCTTAGCAAGGCCGTCCCATTCGCGTCCCGTGCCGTCCCATGCGCGTCCCGTGCTGTCCCGTGCCGTCCCGAGCCTGACCAATGCTGTCCCGTGCGCGTCCCATTCTTTTGGCTCGGCTGGCCCGTGCATTCTATGGGGTCGTGGGACATTTCGAAATCCACCCGGGCCATTTCGACTCTCTCTTCATTAATACTATTGAGGTATTATTTATGAATTATTGGAGAAAAGAAACGGAAGAAAATATTTTTTTTTCTATTTTTTATGAATTTTCCGGTGTTTATTCACTTAAAAATTCATAGAAAAATAAATATTTATCGGAATCGCTATTATAATATATCAAAAAAATCCTTGCGAAAAGACCTTTCCAACGAGTATAAGTTTGCTGGATTCCGACGAGTAACGAAGGAGTAAAGGCCCAGTATGCTTGGTTAAAAAATTGATGTTTCCTTGTGAAAATAGGAAAAACAATAACTTTGCACTATAAGGGGGAGGGTTGAGCTCCTTCCCCAGAGCGTGCACAGCACTTGTGCTGGCACGTTCCCTAGTGCTCGCCAAGCACCATAGGGCATCCAAAGGGCAAAGCTCGGCCTACTACATGATGGGAAGCTTCTAATATGTCGGAATACGAAGAGATTTCGTGCGACCCGAAGCTCGGCTCGGGCGTCCCGGCCTGTGCCGAGCTGTGCCGAGCGCGTCCCAGGCCGTCCCGAGCCAAGTCTCGGGCGTCCCAGGCCGGCCCGAGCAAAGTCTCGGACGTCCCAGGCCGTCCCGAGCTGTGTCGAGGCCGTCCCAGGGCGTCCCGAGCTGGAGCGAGGGCGTCCCAGGCCGTCCCGAGCCAAGTCTCGGGCGTCCCAGGCCGTCCCGAGCAAAGTCTCGGACGTCCCAGGCCGTCCCGAGCAAAGTCTCGGGCGTCCCAGGCCGTCCCGAGCTGTGCCGAGGCCGTCCCAGGCCGTCCCGAGCTGTGGCAAGGGCGTCCCAGGCCGTCCCGAGCAAAGTCTCGGGCGTCCCATGCCGTCCCGAGCTGTGGCAAGGGCGTCCCAGGCCGTCCCGTGCTGTGCCGAGGCCGTCCCGAGCCTAGTCTCGGGCGTCCCAGGCCGTCCCGAGCTATGGCGAGGGCGTCCCAGGCCGTCCCGAGCCAAGTCTCGGGCGTACCTGGCCGTCTCGAGCTGTAGCGAGGGCGTCCCATGCCGTCCCGGGATGTCCCATGCGCGTCCCGTGCCGGCCCGAGCAACAGCTCGGGCGTCCCGTGCCTCGGCCCTTCCAAGTGGTGCTTCGTCGGACATCTCGATATCCACTCGAGCATTTTCGACCATTCTCCATATGTGGGTGTGTGGGTATTTATCAGGAATATTGGAGAAAGAATCGGGAAAAAAATATTTTTTTT
>NW_028238206.1:15000-17500 GCF_041429995.1 Eschscholzia californica
AAGGTCGTCCCATGCCTTACAAGGCCGTCCCATGCGCGTCCCGTGCCTTACAAGACCGTCCCATGCCTTACGAAGGCCATCCCATGCGCGTCCCATGCCTTAGCAAGGCCGACCCATGCCTTAGCAAGGCCGAACCATGCCTTACCAAGGCCGTCCCATCGATCTCGGAGAAAGTACATCATCATGACATCGGAATACGGCCCCAACATCGATCTCGGAGAAAGTACATCATCATAACATCGGATCGGATGTGTATCCATCGAAGTTCCATCGACACTTCGAGAAGATCGAACATAGCTTCCTAGCATGTTAAAGGTTCGGTGCTAATGGAGACATAAAGATCCCACGACGTTCCAAAGGAAAGTAAAGTGTTCCGTGCGTGTGAACTACGTTGTCCCATGTGCCGGCGCTCGACTCCTAAGATGTCCCATGTAAATGCCCTTCGTGGGAAAGAATGTCCCGTGCAACGTCCCTTGATGATCCCCATAAGGTGTCCCATGTGCGTCCCATGATGTCCCATGCGCGTCCCGTGCCGGCCCGAGCCTCACCAAGGCCGTCCCATGCGCGTCTCGTGCCGTCCCGAGCTGTGCCGAGGCCGTCCCGTGCTGTCCCATGCCGTCCCGAGCCTCGCCAAGGCCGTCCCGTGCCGTCCGAGCTGTGCCGAGGCCGTCCCGTGCTGTCCCATGCCGTCCCGAGCCTCGCCAAGCCCGTCCCGTGCCGTCCGAGCTGTGCCGAGGCCGTCCCGTGCCGTCCCGTGCTGTCCCATGCCGTCCCGAGCCTCGCCAAGGCCGTCCCATGCGCGTCCCGTGCCGTCCGAGCTGTGCCGAGGCCGTCCCGTGCTGTCCCATGCCGTCCCGAGCCTCGCCAAGGCCGTCCCATGCGCGTCCCGTGCCGTCCGAGCCTCACAAAGGCCGTCCCAGGCCGTCCCGTGCCGTCCCATGCGCGTCCCGTGCCGTCCGAGCCTCACCAGGGCCGTGACATGCCGTCCCGAGCCTTACCAAGGCCGTCCCGTGCCTGACCAAGGCCGTCCCGTGCCTCACCAAGGCCGTCCCGTGCCTCACCAAGGCCGTCCCTTGCGCGTCCCGTGCCGTCCCGAGCCTCACCAAGGCCGTCCCATGCGCGTCCCGTGCTGTCCCATGCGCGTCCCGAGCTGTCCCATGCCGTCCCGAGCCTTAGCAAGGCCGTCCCATTCGCGTCCCGTGCTGTCCCATGCGCGTCCCGTGCCGTCCCGAGCCTGACCAATGCTGTCCCGTGCGCGTCCCATTCTTTTGGCTCGGCTGGCCCGTGCATTCTATGGGGTCGTGGGACATTTCGAAATCCACCCGGGCCATTTCGACTCTCTCTTCATTAATACTATTGAGGTATTATTTATGAATTATTGGAGAAAAGAAACGGAAGAAAATATTTTTTTTTCTATTTTTTATGAATTTTCCGGTGTTTATTCACTTAAAAATTCATAGAAAAATAAATATTTATCGGAATCGCTATTATAATATATCAAAAAAATCCTTGCGAAAAGACCTTTCCAACGAGTATAAGTTTGCTGGATTCCGACGAGTAACGAAGGAGTAAAGACCCAGTATGCTTGGTTAAAAAATTGATGTTTCCTTGTGAAAATAGGAAAAACAATAACTTTGCACTATAAGGGGGAGGGTTGAGCTCCTTCCCCAGAGCGTGCACAGCACTTGTGCTGGCACGTTCCCTAGTGCTCGCCAAGCACCATAGGGCATCCAAAGGGCAAAGCTCGGCCTACTACATGATGGGAAGCTTCTAATATGTCGGAATACGAAGAGATTTCGTGCGACCCGAAGCTCGGCTCGGGCGTCCCGGCCTGTCCCGAGCTGTGCCGAGCGCGTCCCAGGCCGTCCCGAGCCAAGTCTCGGGCGTCCCAGGCCGTCCCGAGCCAAGTCTCGGACGTCCCAGGCCGTCCCGAGCTGTGTCGAGGCCGTCCCAGGGCGTCCCGAGCTGTAGCGAGGGCGTCCCAGGCCGTCCCGAGCCAAGTCTCGGGCGTCCCAGGCCGTCCCGAGCAAAGTCTCGGACGTCCCAGGCCGTCCCGAGCAAAGTCTCGGGCGTCCCAGGCCGTCCCGAGCAAAGTCTCGGACGTCCCAGGCCGTCCCGAGCAAAGTCTCGGGCGTCCCAGGCCGTCCCGAGCTGTGGCAAGGGCGTCCCAGGCCGTCCCGAGCAAAGTCTCGAGCGTCCCATGCCGTCCCGAGCTGTGGCAAGGGCGTCCAAGGCCGTCCCGAGCTGTGCCGAGGCCGTCCCGAGCCTAGTCTCGGGCGTCCCAGGCCGTCCCGAGCTATGGCGAGGGCGTCCCAGGCCGTCCCGAGCTATGGCGAGGGCGTCCCAGGCCGTCCCGAGCCAAGTCTCGGGCGTACCTGGCCGTCCCGAGCTGTAGCGAGGGCGTCCCGTGCCGTCCCGTGCTGTCCCATGCGCGTCCCGTGCCGGCCCGAGCAACAGCTCGGGCGTCCCGTGCCTCGGCCCTTCCAAGTGGTGCTTCGTC
>NW_028238206.1:25000-27500 GCF_041429995.1 Eschscholzia californica
ACATTGTTGGTGCGTCCGGGCTTGTACTCCATCTTCATGTCGAATTCGGCCAAGAAATCCTGCCACCTTGCTTGCTTGGGACTTAGCTTCTTCTGAGTTTGGAAGTAGCTTGTTGCCACATTATCAGTATAGACGGTGAAGGAAGTCCCTAATAGATAGTGCCTCCAAGTCCTTAGACAATGCACCACGGCTGTCATTTCCTTCTCTTGCACCGTGTACCGCCTCTCCGTGTCATTGAGCTTCCGGCTTTCATAGGCAATGGGATGACCTTCCTGCATAAGAACACCTCCTATGGCAAAGTCAGAAGCATCAGTATATAACTCGTATGGCAGCAGATGGTTTGGCAACTTAAGAACAGGCTCCTTTGTTATTGCATGCTTAAGATCATCAAAAGCGGCTTGGCACTCGTCTGTCCACGACCAAGTATGGTTCTTCTTTAGAAGATCCGTCAAAGGGGCGGCCCTTTTTGAATACCCTTCAATGAATCTCCTGTAGTAATTCACAAGGCCCAAGAAGGACCTAAGCTGAGTTACCTTAGTTGGCTCCTCCCAATCTTGGATGGCCTGCACCTTCTTGCCATCCATCCAAATCTGCCCATCCCCAATCCAATGTCCAAGAAAGGACACTTTGCTAGAAGCAAATGAGCACTTCTCCCTTTTGACAAAGAGAGAGTTTTCCCTTAAGGCTTGAAAGACAGTTCGTAGGTGGTCGATGTGCTCCTCCATAGTCCGGCTATATATAACAATGTCATCGAGATATACTACTACGAACTTGTCTAAATATGGGTGGAATACCTTGTTCATCAAAGTACAAAATGTAGCTGGAGCATTTGTTAGACCAAAAGGCATCACAAGGAATTCATAAGCTCCGTACCTGGTAACGCACGTAGTCTTTGGTTCATCTCCTTCGGCTATCCTGACTTGATAGTATCCCGATCTCAAGTCAAGTTTGGAAAAGACCTTGGCGCCTCCCAGTTGATCGAACAGGTCTTCCACTCGTGGGATGGGATATTTATTCTTTACTGTCACCTTGTTTAAAGCCCTATAGTCTATGCAGAGACGAAGGCTTCCATCATGCTTCTTCTGGAACAGGACCGGTGCTCCATAAGGTGACTTTGACGGCTGAATGAACCCTGCATCTAAGAGCTCCTTGAGTTGCTTCCTTAACTCTGCCAACTCAGGTGGGGCCATTCTGTATGGTGCCAATGCAGGTGGTTTGGCCCCGGGTTCCAGCTCGATCTCATGATCCACCTCTCTCCTAGGTGGTAGCTGTTTTGGTAACTCGGGTGGCATTATGTCCCTGTACTCTGCAAGGACAACGTCGACTTCAAGTGGGACTAGTTCCTCGGCCCCTTTACACTCCTCCTTCAAAGTGGCTAGGAAGGTCTCTTCCCCCTTTGCAAGCCCTCTACTTAGTTGGATGGCAGAGAGAGTACCTTCTTTGGTTATGCCTCTGGTAGCTTGGACCATGCATGGACTCTTCTCATCGTTGATGCTCACTACATTAAGATATGGAATGACGGCAGCTCTAGCGGCTTCCATGAACTCTAGTCCCAGTACAATTTTGAAGTCATCCATTTCGGCAACCATGAAATCAACAACACCTCCCCATGTGCCAATCTTCAGGGGTACGTTGCGTGCTATGCCGTGCACGGCTTTAGGTGGGGCATTTACTGACTTCATCTTACTCCGGTCTTCTTCGAACTTAAGTCCGAGTCTCTTCGCTTCTTCCGGTCTAATGAAGTTGTCGGTGGCTCCGCAATCAACCATGGCTTTAGCCTCTTTCCCGTCCAATGCTATGCTTACGTACATGAGGGACCTTCTCTTCTTTGGCTTGGCAGCTACTGTCCCCTTTAGAGCATTTAAGCTGAGTGCTCCCATCTGTGGCTCATCCTCTTCTTCCTCCTCGAGATGCTGTTCCGTCTCCTTTGTGAACATGGCATTCACTTTGGTCCGGTTTGGGCATTCGTATGCATAGTGATCTCCCGTGCAGATAAAACATTTTCTAGGGCGATCTCCTCCGCTCTTCCATCGTGCCTTCCATTCTTTGGGACCTTTCTGATTCTCCTTGGGTGCATCTCTCCTTGACTCCTTCAGTGGTGGCCTCTCTCCTCCACTTTTGCTTAGACTACTCTTTGGTTTGAACTGTTCCGTCCTGCTGTACGAGTAGTCTTCTAGCTTCTCCACCGTGCACAAGGCTGTGGGCAGATCTTCGACACCTCTTCTTCGTAGCTCGGTTGCTGCCCAGGGCTTGAGGCCATGAAGGAAGTGGTACAGTCTATCCTTCTCGTGCATATCTGGAATATCAAGCATAAGGGTGTTAAATTGTTTCACATAATCAGTGATGGTACCTGTATGCTTGAGGGTCATGAGCTTATCTCTTGCTCGGAACTCTACGTTCTCCGGGAAGAACTGCGCCTTGAACTCCTTCTTGAAGTCTTCCCATGTATCGATCCGACATAGTCCTCTCTCGACTTCCACGGTTTTGCGACGCCACCACA
>NW_028238206.1:42500-45000 GCF_041429995.1 Eschscholzia californica
GAAGGTCGTCCCATGCCTTACAAGGCCGTCCCATGCGCGTCCCGTGCCTTACAAGACCGTCCCATGCCTTACGAAGGCCATCCCATGCGCGTCCCATGCCTTAGCAAGGCCGACCCATGCCTTAGCAAGGCCGAACCATGCCTTACCAAGGCCGTCCCATCGATCTCGGAGAAAGTACATCATCATGACATCGGAATACGGCCCCAACATCGATCTCGGAGAAAGTACATCATCATAACATCGGATCGGATGTGTATCCATCGAAGTTCCATCGACACTTCGAGAAGATCGAACATAGCTTCCTAGCATGTTAAAGGTTCGGTGCTAATGGAGACATAAAGATCCCACGACGTTCCAAAGGAAAGTAAAGTGTTCCGTGCGTGTGAACTACGTTGTCCCATGTGCCGGCGCTCGACTCCTAAGATGTCCCATGTAAATGCCCTTCGTGGGAAAGAATGTCCCGTGCAACGTCCCTTGATGATCCCCATAAGGTGTCCCATGTGCGTCCCATGATGTCCCATGCGCGTCCCGTGCCGGCCCGAGCCTCACCAAGGCCGTCCCATGCGCGTCTCGTGCCGTCCCGAGCTGTGCCGAGGCCGTCCCGTGCTGTCCCATGCCGTCCCGAGCCTCGCCAAGGCCGTCCCGTGCCGTCCGAGCTGTGCCGAGGCCGTCCCGTGCTGTCCCATGCCGTCCCGAGCCTCGCCAAGCCCGTCCCGTGCCGTCCGAGCTGTGCCGAGGCCGTCCCGTGCCGTCCCGTGCTGTCCCATGCCGTCCCGAGCCTCGCCAAGGCCGTCCCATGCGCGTCCCGTGCCGTCCGAGCTGTGCCGAGGCCGTCCCGTGCTGTCCCATGCCGTCCCGAGCCTCGCCAAGGCCGTCCCATGCGCGTCCCGTGCCGTCCGAGCCTCACAAAGGCCGTCCCAGGCCGTCCCGTGCCGTCCCATGCGCGTCCCGTGCCGTCCGAGCCTCACCAGGGCCGTGACATGCCGTCCCGAGCCTTACCAAGGCCGTCCCGTGCCTGACCAAGGCCGTCCCGTGCCTCACCAAGGCCGTCCCGTGCCTCACCAAGGCCGTCCCTTGCGCGTCCCGTGCCGTCCCGAGCCTCACCAAGGCCGTCCCATGCGCGTCCCGTGCTGTCCCATGCGCGTCCCGAGCTGTCCCATGCCGTCCCGAGCCTTAGCAAGGCCGTCCCATTCGCGTCCCGTGCTGTCCCATGCGCGTCCCGTGCCGTCCCGAGCCTGACCAATGCTGTCCCGTGCGCGTCCCATTCTTTTGGCTCGGCTGGCCCGTGCATTCTATGGGGTCGTGGGACATTTCGAAATCCACCCGGGCCATTTCGACTCTCTCTTCATTAATACTATTGAGGTATTATTTATGAATTATTGGAGAAAAGAAACGGAAGAAAATATTTTTTTTTCTATTTTTTATGAATTTTCCGGTGTTTATTCACTTAAAAATTCATAGAAAAATAAATATTTATCGGAATCGCTATTATAATATATCAAAAAAATCCTTGCGAAAAGACCTTTCCAACGAGTATAAGTTTGCTGGATTCCGACGAGTAACGAAGGAGTAAAGACCCAGTATGCTTGGTTAAAAAATTGATGTTTCCTTGTGAAAATAGGAAAAACAATAACTTTGCACTATAAGGGGGAGGGTTGAGCTCCTTCCCCAGAGCGTGCACAGCACTTGTGCTGGCACGTTCCCTAGTGCTCGCCAAGCACCATAGGGCATCCAAAGGGCAAAGCTCGGCCTACTACATGATGGGAAGCTTCTAATATGTCGGAATACGAAGAGATTTCGTGCGACCCGAAGCTCGGCTCGGGCGTCCCGGCCTGTCCCGAGCTGTGCCGAGCGCGTCCCAGGCCGTCCCGAGCCAAGTCTCGGGCGTCCCAGGCCGTCCCGAGCCAAGTCTCGGACGTCCCAGGCCGTCCCGAGCTGTGTCGAGGCCGTCCCAGGGCGTCCCGAGCTGTAGCGAGGGCGTCCCAGGCCGTCCCGAGCCAAGTCTCGGGCGTCCCAGGCCGTCCCGAGCAAAGTCTCGGACGTCCCAGGCCGTCCCGAGCAAAGTCTCGGGCGTCCCAGGCCGTCCCGAGCAAAGTCTCGGACGTCCCAGGCCGTCCCGAGCAAAGTCTCGGGCGTCCCAGGCCGTCCCGAGCTGTGGCAAGGGCGTCCCAGGCCGTCCCGAGCAAAGTCTCGAGCGTCCCATGCCGTCCCGAGCTGTGGCAAGGGCGTCCAAGGCCGTCCCGAGCTGTGCCGAGGCCGTCCCGAGCCTAGTCTCGGGCGTCCCAGGCCGTCCCGAGCTATGGCGAGGGCGTCCCAGGCCGTCCCGAGCTATGGCGAGGGCGTCCCAGGCCGTCCCGAGCCAAGTCTCGGGCGTACCTGGCCGTCCCGAGCTGTAGCGAGGGCGTCCCGTGCCGTCCCGTGCTGTCCCATGCGCGTCCCGTGCCGGCCCGAGCAACAGCTCGGGCGTCCCGTGCCTCGGCCCTTCCAAGTGGTGCTTCGT
>NW_028238207.1:0-2500 GCF_041429995.1 Eschscholzia californica
ATATAGTGCAAAGTTATTGTTTTCCCTATTTTCACAAGGAAACATCAAATTTTTAACCAAGCATACTCGGCCTTTGCTCCTTCGTTACTCGTCCAAATCCAACAAACTTGCATTCGTTGGAAAGGTCTTTTCACAAGGATTCTTTTGATATATAATAATAGCGATTCCGATAAATATTTATTTTTTTATGAATTTTTAAGTGAATAAACAATTAAAAATTCAAAAAAAATAGAAAAAAAATATTTTTTTCCCGATTCTTTCTCCAATATTCCTGATAAATACCCACACACCCACATATGGAGAATGGTCGAAAATGCTCGAGTGGATATCGAGATGTCCGACGAAGCACCACTTGGAAGGGCCGAGGCACGGGACGCCCGAGCTGTTGCTCGGGCCGGCACGGGACGCGCATGGGACAGCACGGGACGGCACGGGACGCCCTCGCTACAGCTCGGGACGGCCAGGTACGCCCGAGACTTGGCTCGGGACGGCCTGGGACGCCCTCGCCATAGCTCGGGACGGCCTGGGACGCCCTCGCCATAGCTCGGGACGGCCTGGGACGCCCGAGACTAGGCTCGGGACGGCCTCGGCACAGCTCGGGACGGCCTTGGACGCCCTTGCCACAGCTCGGGACGGCATGGGACGCTCGAGACTTTGCTCGGGACGGCCTGGGACGCCCTTGCCACAGCTCGGGACGGCCTGGGGACGCCCGAGACTTTGCTCGGGACGGCCTGGGACGTCCGAGACTTTTGCTCGGGACGGCCTGGGACGCCCGAGACTTTGCTCGGGACGGCCTGGGACGTCCGAGACTTTGCTCGGGACGGCCTGGGACGCCCGAGACTTGGCTCGGGACGGCCCTGGGACGCCCTCGCTACAGCTCGGGACGCCCTGGGACGGCCTCGACACAGCTCGGGACGGCCTGGGACGTCCGAGACTTGGCTCGGGACGGCCTGGGACGCCCGAGACTTGGCTCGGGACGGCCTGGGACGCGCTCGGCACAGCTCGGGACAGGCCGGGACGCCCGAGCCGAGCTTCGGGTCGCACGAAATCTCTTCGTATTCCGACATATTAGAAGCTTCCCATCATGTAGTAGGCCGAGCTTTGCCCTTTGGATGCCCTATGGTGCTTGGCGAGCACTAGGGAACGTGCCAGCACAAGTGCTGTGCACGCTCTGGGGAAGGAGCTCAACCCTCCCCCTTATAGTGCAAAGTTATTGTTTTTCCTATTTTCACAAGGAAACATCAATTTTTTAACCAAGCATACTGGGTCTTTACTCCTTCGTTACTCGTCGGAATCCAGCAAACTTATACTCGTTGGAAAGGTCTTTTCGCAAGGATTTTTTTGATATATTATAATAGCGATTCCGATAAATATTTATTTTTCTATGAATTTTTAAGTGAATAAACACCGGAAAATTCATAAAAAATAGAAAAAAAAATATTTTCTTCCGTTTCTTTTCTCCAATAATTCATAAATAATACCTCAATAGTATTAATGAAGAGAGAGTCGAAATGGCCCGGGTGGATTTCGAAATGTCCCACGACCCCATAGAATGCACGGGCCAGCCGAGCCAAAAGAATGGGACGCGCACGGGACAGCATTGGTCAGGCTCGGGACGGCACGGGACGGCGCATGGGACAGCACGGGACGCGAATGGGACGGCCTTGCTAAGGCTCGGGACGGCATGGGACAGCTCGGGACGCGCATGGGACAGCACGGGACGCGCATGGGACGGCCTTGGTGAGGCTCGGGACGGCACGGGACGCGCAAGGGACGGCCTTGGTGAGGCACGGGACGGCCTTGGTGAGGCACGGGACGGCCTTGGTCAGGCACGGGACGGCCTTGGTAAGGCTCGGGACGGCATGTCACGGCCCTGGTGAGGCTCGGACGGCACGGGGACGCGCATGGGACGGCACGGGACGGCCTGGGACGGCCTTTGTGAGGCTCGGACGGCACGGGACGCGCATGGGACGGCCTTGGCGAGGCTCGGGACGGCATGGGACAGCACGGGACGGCCTCGGCACAGCTCGGACGGCACGGGACGCGCATGGGACGGCCTTGGCGAGGCTCGGGACGGCATGGGACAGCACGGGACGGCACGGGACGGCCTCGGCACAGCTCGGACGGCACGGGACGGGCTTGGCGAGGCTCGGGACGGCATGGGACAGCACGGGACGGCCTCGGCACAGCTCGGACGGCACGGGACGGCCTTGGCGAGGCTCGGGACGGCATGGGACAGCACGGGACGGCCTCGGCACAGCTCGGGACGGCACGAGACGCGCATGGGACGGCCTTGGTGAGGCTCGGGCCGGCACGGGACGCGCATGGGACATCATGGGACGCACATGGGACACCTTATGGGGATCATCAAGGGACGTTGCACGGGACATTCTTTCCCACGAAGGGCATTTACATGGGACATCTTAGGAGTCGAGCGCCGGCACATGGGACAACGTAGTTCACACGCACGGAACACTTTACTTTCCTTTGGAACGTCGTG
>NW_028238207.1:32500-35000 GCF_041429995.1 Eschscholzia californica
TTTCCCGATTCTTTCTCCAATATTCCTGATAAATACCCACACACCCACATATGGAGAATGGTCGAAAATGCTCGAGTGGATATCGAGATGTCCGACGAAGCACCACTTGGAAGGGCCGAGGCACGGGACGCCCGAGCTGTTGCTCGGGCCGGCACGGGACGCGCATGGGACAGCACGGGACGGCACGGGACGCCCTCGCTACAGCTCGGGACGGCCAGGTACGCCCGAGACTTGGCTCGGGACGGCCTGGGACGCCCTCGCCATAGCTCGGGACGGCCTGGGACGCCCTCGCCATAGCTCGGGACGGCCTGGGACGCCCGAGACTAGGCTCGGGACGGCCTCGGCACAGCTCGGGACGGCCTTGGACGCCCTTGCCACAGCTCGGGACGGCATGGGACGCTCGAGACTTTGCTCGGGACGGCCTGGGACGCCCTTGCCACAGCTCGGGACGGCCTGGGACGCCCGAGACTTTGCTCGGGACGGCCTGGGACGTCCGAGACTTTGCTCGGGACGGCCTGGGACGCCCGAGACTTTGCTCGGGACGGCCTGGGACGTCCGAGACTTTGCTCGGGACGGCCTGGGACGCCCGAGACTTGGCTCGGGACGGCCTGGGACGCCCTCGCTACAGCTCGGGACGCCCTGGGACGGCCTCGACACAGCTCGGGACGGCCTGGGACGTCCGAGACTTGGCTCGGGACGGCCTGGGACGCCCGAGACTTGGCTCGGGACGGCCTGGGACGCGCTCGGCACAGCTCGGGACAGGCCGGGACGCCCGAGCCGAGCTTCGGGTCGCACGAAATCTCTTCGTATTCCGACATATTAGAAGCTTCCCATCATGTAGTAGGCCGAGCTTTGCCCTTTGGATGCCCTATGGTGCTTGGCGAGCACTAGGGAACGTGCCAGCACAAGTGCTGTGCACGCTCTGGGGAAGGAGCTCAACCCTCCCCCTTATAGTGCAAAGTTATTGTTTTTCCTATTTTCACAAGGAAACATCAATTTTTTAACCAAGCATACTGGGTCTTTACTCCTTCGTTACTCGTCGGAATCCAGCAAACTTATACTCGTTGGAAAGGTCTTTTCGCAAGGATTTTTTTGATATATTATAATAGCGATTCCGATAAATATTTATTTTTCTATGAATTTTTAAGTGAATAAACACCGGAAAATTCATAAAAAATAGAAAAAAAAATATTTTCTTCCGTTTCTTTTCTCCAATAATTCATAAATAATACCTCAATAGTATTAATGAAGAGAGAGTCGAAATGGCCCGGGTGGATTTCGAAATGTCCCACGACCCCATAGAATGCACGGGCCAGCCGAGCCAAAAGAATGGGACGCGCACGGGACAGCATTGGTCAGGCTCGGGACGGCACGGGACGCGCATGGGACAGCACGGGACGCGAATGGGACGGCCTTGCTAAGGCTCGGGACGGCATGGGACAGCTCGGGACGCGCATGGGACAGCACGGGACGCGCATGGGACGGCCTTGGTGAGGCTCGGGACGGCACGGGACGCGCAAGGGACGGCCTTGGTGAGGCACGGGACGGCCTTGGTGAGGCACGGGACGGCCTTGGTCAGGCACGGGACGGCCTTGGTAAGGCTCGGGACGGCATGTCACGGCCCTGGTGAGGCTCGGACGGCACGGGACGCGCATGGGACGGCACGGGACGGCCTGGGACGGCCTTTGTGAGGCTCGGACGGCACGGGACGCGCATGGGACGGCCTTGGCGAGGCTCGGGACGGCATGGGACAGCACGGGACGGCCTCGGCACAGCTCGGACGGCACGGGACGCGCATGGGACGGCCTTGGCGAGGCTCGGGACGGCATGGGACAGCACGGGACGGCACGGGACGGCCTCGGCACAGCTCGGACGGCACGGGACGGGCTTGGCGAGGCTCGGGACGGCATGGGACAGCACGGGACGGCCTCGGCACAGCTCGGACGGCACGGGACGGCCTTGGCGAGGCTCGGGACGGCATGGGACAGCACGGGACGGCCTCGGCACAGCTCGGGACGGCACGAGACGCGCATGGGACGGCCTTGGTGAGGCTCGGGCCGGCACGGGACGCGCATGGGACATCATGGGACGCACATGGGACACCTTATGGGGATCATCAAGGGACGTTGCACGGGACATTCTTTCCCACGAAGGGCATTTACATGGGACATCTTAGGAGTCGAGCGCCGGCACATGGGACAACGTAGTTCACACGCACGGAACACTTTACTTTCCTTTGGAACGTCGTGGGATCTTTATGTCTCCATTAGCACCGAACCTTTAACATGCTAGGAAGCTATGTTCGATCTTCTCGAAGTGTCGATGGAACTTCGATGGATACACATCCGATCCGATGTTATGATGATGTACTTTCTCCGAGATCGATGTTGGGGCCGTATTCCGATGTCATGATGATGTACTTTCTCCGAGATCGATGGGACGGCCTTGGTAAGGCATGGTTCGGCCTTGCTAAGGCATGGGTCGGCCTTGCTAAGGCATG
>NW_028238208.1:10000-12500 GCF_041429995.1 Eschscholzia californica
GCTCGGGACGGCCTGGGACGCCCTTGCCACAGCTCGGGACGGCCTGGGACGCCCGAGACTTTGCTCGGGACGGCCTGGGACGGCCTCGGCACAGCTCGGGACGGCCTGGGACGCCCGAGACTTTGCTCGGGACGGCCTGGGACGTCCGAGACTTTGCTCGGGACGGCCTGGGACGTCCGAGACTTGGCTCGGGACGGCCTGGGACGCCCGGGACGTGGCTCGGGACGGCCTGGGACGCCCTCGCTACAGCTCGGGACGCCCTGGGACGGCCTCGACACAGCTCGGGACGGCCTGAGACGTCCGAGACTTTGCTCGGGCCGGCCTGGGACGCCCGAGACTTGGCTCGGGACGGCCTGGGACGCCCGAGACTTGGCTCGGGACGGCCTGGGACGCCCGAGACTTGGCTCGGGACGGCCTGGGACGCGCTCGGCACAGCTCGGGACAGGCCGGGACGCCCGAGCCGAGCTTCGGGTCGCACGAAATCTCTTCGTATTCCGACATATTAGAAGCTTCCCATCATGTAGTAGGCTCGGCTTTGCCCTTTGGATGCCCTATGGTGCTTGGCGAGCACTAGGGAACGTGCCAGCACAAGTGCTGTGCACGCTCTGGGGAAGGAGCTCAACCCTCCCCCTTATAGTGCAAAGTTATTGTTTTGCCTATTTTCACAAGGAAACATCAATTTTTTAACCAAGCATACTGGGCCTTTACTCCTTCGTTACTCGTCGGAATCCAGCAAACTTATACTCGTTGGAAAGGCCTTTTCGCAAGGAATTTTTTGATATATTATAATAGCGATTCCGATAAATATTTATTTTTCTATGAATTTTTAAGTGAATAAACACCGGAAAATTCATAAAAAATAGAAAAAAAAATATTTTCTTCCGTTTCTTTTCTCCAATAATTCATAAATAATACCTCAATAGTATAAATGAAGAGAGAGTCGAAATGGCCCGGGTGGATTTCGAAATGTCCCACGACCCCATAGAATGCACGGGCCAGCCGAGCCAAAGCAGGGGACGCGCATGGGACAGCACGGGACGCGCACGGGACAGCGTCCCTATGGCTCGGGACGGCATGGGACAGCACGGGACGCCCTTGGTAAAGCTCGGGAATCCCATCGGACGCGCATGGGACGGCCTTGCTAAGGCTCGGGACGGCATGGGACGCGCATGGGACGGCCTTGCTAAGGCTCGGGACGGATGGGACAGCACGGGACGCGCATCGGACGGCCTTGGTAAGGCTCGGGACGGCATGGAACAGCACGGGACGGCCTTGGTGAGGCTCGGGACGGCATGGGACAGCACGGGACGGCCTTGGTGAGGCTCGGGACGGCATGGGACAGCACGGGACGGCCTTGGTAAGGCTCGGGACGGCCTTGGTGAGGCACGGGACGGCCTCGGTGAGGCTCGGGACGGCATGGGACAGCACGGGACGGCCTTGCTAAGGCTCGGGATGGCCTGGGACGGCCTTGGTGAGGCTTGGACGGCACGGGACGCGCATGGGACAGCATGGGACGGCCTTGGTAAGGCTGGGCACGGCATGGGACGCACATGGGACACCTTATGGGGATCATCAAGGGACGCTGCACGGGACATTCTTAGCCATGAAGGGCCTTCACATGGGACATCTTAGGAGTCAAGAGCCGGCACATGGGACAATGGAGTTCACACGCACGGAACACTTCGGCTACTTCCGTTCGGAACGTCGTGGGATCTTTATGTCCCCATTAGCACCGACGCATCAACATGCTAGGAAGCTAGGTCCGAACTTCTCGAAGTGTCGATGGCACTTGGACGGATACGCATCCGATCCGATGTTATGATGATGTACTTTCTCCGATATCGATGTCGGGGTGTATTCCGATGTTATGATGTACTTTCTCCGAGATCGATGGGACGACCTTGGTAAGGCATGGGTCGGCCTTGGTAAGGCTCGGACGGCACGGGACGCGCATGGGACGGCCTTAGTAAGGCTCGGGACAAAATGGGACAGCACGGGACGCCATGGGACGGCCTTGGTAAGGCTCGGGACGGCCTGGGACGGCCTTAGTAAGGCTCGGGACAGCACGGGACGTCATGGGACGTCCTTGGTAAGGCTCGGGACGGCATGGGACAGCGCGGGACGCCATGGGACGGCCTTGGTGAGGCTCGGACGGCACGGGACGCGCATGGGACGGCCTTAGTAAGGCTCGGGACAAAATGCGACGGCACGGGACGCCATGAGACGCCCTTGGTGAGGCTCGGACGGCACGGGACGCGCATGGGACGGCCTTAGTAAGGCTCGGGACAAAATGCGACAGCACGGGACGTCATGGGACGTCCTTGGTAAGGCTCGGGACGGCATGGGACAGCACGGGACGCCATGGGACGGCCTTGGTGAGGCTCGGACGGCACGGGACGTCATGGGACGTCCTTGGTAAGGCTCGGGACGGCATGGGACAGCACGGGACGCCATGGGACGGCCTTGGTGAGGCTCGGACGGCACGGGACGCGCATGGGAC
>NW_028238208.1:32500-40000 GCF_041429995.1 Eschscholzia californica
CAAATAGTGGGCAACCGAAGAGCCATAAGCTTCCCTAGCCTTTAGGAAGCTTCCTTAGTCATATGCTTGTCTTTCCTTGTAAGCTCTCATTATCTATCAATAATATATCTTGTTGCCTTCTTTTGTAGCTATCGTTGGTTGTTTGGAATATTACTTTGTTGGCTGACTTGTCCCGAGAGCGCGCACAAGTGCCGCACGACGCCTATCGAGAGAAAAGGCCGTGACAATTGGTATCAGAGCATAGGATGGCAGCTCCTCGAACTACGAAAGAACGGTTGGATGCTTTGGAGGAACGGGCCGCGCGCTTGGAAGAAGTGATCGTGGGAGTCCCGTTGCTCGCGGAGAAGCTAGACGGATTGGAAGGTCGCCACAACGGTGTGGATATGACGGTCGAAGCTATGGGAGCATCCCTTGAGGATGTGCAAGTGCAAATAAGCGACCTTCGAGAAGAGCAAGGTAGCATCATCGACGAGTTACGAGCACAGGTGAATGTATTGATGCGGATTGTAGGTACCCAAGACCGAGCCGGAGCAGCAGAGGCGCATCCTCCTCGTGTGCGAGTACCGGATCCAAGATCCTATGGAGGAGCCAGAGATGGCAAGGAGCTCGAGAACTTCTTGTTTGACATGGAGCAATACTTCCGTGCCGTGCGACCCGACGATGAAGACACCAAAGTCTCGATGGCCACAATGTACTTGACGGGGGATGCTAAACTATGGTGGCGCACACGGTACGAAGAGATACAAGCCGGACGTGCCGTCATAGACTCTTGGGAGGATTTGAAAAGAGAGCTCAAGGCTCAATTCCTTCCCGAGAATGTGGAGTATATGGCAAGAAAGAAGCTACGGAAGCTTCAACACACAGGTACCGTTCGGGAATATGTGAAGCAGTTCTCAGCGCTCATGCTCGATATAAAAGATATGTCAGAGAAGGATAAGCTCTTCTGTTTTCTTGAAGGCCTAAAGCCATGGGCACAGACAGAGCTCCAGAGGCAAAGGGTGCAAGACTTGGCCACAGCGCAATCCGCCGCTGAGAGACTCACAGATTTCGCAACGAATGATCAAGAGAGGAAAAAGCCTACGGGCACTGGAGGAAAGCCCAATCCTGGAAGGGGAAAAGGCCATGAGCGGAAACCTTACCCCAACCGGGATGGCACAGGGTCGAAGACGGGCGCTACATCGGGAGCCAAAGCTCCGTTGAAGTGCTTCCTTTGTAGTGGCCCCCATCGCATACGTGATTGTCCATCCCGAGCCGCGCTCAATGCATTGAAGGTGTCTTTTGGCGGCAAAGAGGACAAGGAGAGTATGCATGATCCACAGGAAGATGTGGATAGTGATGACGATGATTCAAAGATGGGTGCGCTCCAGGTACTCAATGCTCTTGCGGGCCAATCAAGCGAGAAGCCTAAGGCCTCAAGGGTGCTGATGTACGTTGAATGTAAGGTCAATGGCAAGACTACCAAGGTGATGGTAGATACTGGAGCTAGCAACAACTTCGTAGATGCTGCGGAGGCTAAGCGGTTGGGTCTAAAGCTTCATAAGGATCCAAGCCGCATGAAGGCCGTTAATTCGGCACCAAAACCCGTAGATGGGGTAGCTCGAGATGTACCCCTCGAGATTGGCAAGTGGTCTGGTAAGACTAACTTTACTTGTGTACCTTTGGATGATTTTCAGGTCATCATTGGACTAGACTTCATGATGGAGCACAAAATGGTGCCGATGCCGTACTTGGGGAGCATATGTTTCCTTGGAGACAAGCCGTGCATGGTGCCAGTAGTTGCCGAGAAGACTCGAGGCGACAAGATGATTTCAGCGATGCAGCTAGAGAAGGGTCTAAAGAAGGGAGAGTTGACATACTTGGCAGCCTTAAAGATGGGGACTACAGGAGTGGATGCAGAACCTGTACCTGCCAAGATCCAAACCATCCTGAAGGAGTTCAGGGATGTTATGCCAGCAAAGCTTCCAAAGTCTCTACCCCCACGACGTGCTGTTGATCATCAAATAGAGATTATTCCAGGAGTTAAGCCACCTGCAAAAGCTCCCTACAGGATGGCTCCACCCGAGTTGGCCGAATTGAGAAAACAACTCGATGAGCTATTGGAGGCGGGATTCATCCGTCCTTCCAAAGCTCCTTATGGTGCTCCAGTGTTGTTCCAGAAGAAGCACGACGGTAGCTTGCGGTTGTGCGTGGATTTTCGGGCTTTGAACAAGGTGACTGTGAAGAACAAATACCCGATTCCACTTATAGCGGACTTGTTTGATCAGCTCGGTTCGGCAAAGTACTTTTCGAAGTTAGACTTGCGCTCTGGGTATTATCAAGTCCGCGTTGCAGAAGGCGACGAGCCGAAGACCACGTGCGTGACGCGGTATGGGGCGTTTGAGTACTTGGTGATGCCTTTTGGCTTAACCAACGCACCCGCCACGTTTTGTACGTTGATGAACCAGATCTTCCATGAGTTTCTCGACAAGTTCGTGGTGGTGTATCTTGATGATATTGTTGTGTATAGCCACAGTTTGGAAGATCATGCAAAGCACTTGAGAGAAGTGTTTAGGGTCCTGAAGGAGAACCAGCTGTATGTGAAAGAGGAAAAGTGCTCGTTTGCACAAAAACACATAGGTTTTCTGGGCCACATTATTGGTGATGGGCATATCCGGATGGAGATGAAGAAGGTGAAAGCCATCCAAGAGTGGAAGGTGCCAACTTCAGTGTCGGAGCTCAGATCATTTCTCGGCCTTGCGAATTACTATCGTAAGTTCATCAGGAGATATTCAGCCAGATCGGCACCTTTAACAGACTTGTTGAAGAAGGATAGGCCCTGGGTTTGGTCGAAGGAATGTCAAGAAGCATTCGAGGACATGAAGCAGCAGGTTGCTAACGATCCCGTATTGGCATTGCCCGACATTTCCAAGCCTTTTGAAGTTCATACCGATGCATCTGATTTTGCACTTGGCGGGGTACTAGTGCAAGATGGTCACCCAGTTGCATACGAGAGCCGCAAGCTTTCCGACACGGAGCGGCGTTATATAGCTCAGGAGAAAGAGTTACTAGCTATTGTTCATTGCTTAAGGGTCTGGAGGCATTATTTGTTGGGGTCGAAGTTTCTGGTGAAGACCGACAATGTTGCTGCCTCACACTTCATGACTCAGAAGAAGCTCACTTCCAAGCAGGCTCGCTGGCAAGAGTCATTGGCCGAGTTTGATTTTGATATGGAGTACCAACCAGGAAGAATGAACAATGTTGCTGATGCCCTGAGCAGGAAGGCGGAGTTGGCCGCCTTGGTTACTACGGGACAGAGGAGCAGGTCCCAGCTGAAGACCATCATTATCGACAAGATTCGTGAGCGGCTGCAGAGTGATAAAGAAGCCAAGATCTTGGTCGATATGGTGAAGGGAGGACGTTCCACAAGGTTCAGAATCAAAGAGGATTTGTTATATACCACAGGTGGACGTCTCTATGTGCCTCGCTCTGCGGAGCTAAGGCGGGAGCTGATCAAGGAATGTCATGATACCGTATGGGCAGGCCACCCTGGCTACCATCGTACATTGGCGTTACTTGAGACAGCATATTACTGGCCGAACATGAGGAAGCAAGTTGAAGAGTATGTGCAGACTTGCCTCATTTGTCAGCAGGACAAGGTGATGCGGAAGAAACCTTTGGGACTTTTGGAGCCATTGCCGGTGGTGCAGCGTCCATGGGAGAGTGTATCTATGGATTTCATTAGTGGCTTGCCAAAAGTGGGGGAGTATACTTCTATTATGGTGGTGATTGATCGTTTCTCGAAGTATGCAACCTTCATTCCAGCACCTGCTCAGTGTACTGCGGAAGAAGTGGCGTTCTTGTTCTTGAAGCACGTAGTGAAATATTGGGGTGTGCCCCAGACTATTATCAGTGATCGTGATGCCAGATTTACAGGGCGGTTTTGGACCGAGCTCATGAAACTTCTAGGGTCACAGCTGAACTTCTCGACAAGTAATCATCCGCAGACAGACGGCCAGACGGAGCGTTTCAACGCTCTTCTTGAAGAATACCTTAGGCACTTTGTCAGTGCCAACCAGCAGAATTGGGTGAATCTATTGGACGTAGCTCAGTTCTGTTTCAATTTGCAGGAGAGTTCTTCTACCTGCAAGACACCATTCGAGCTGGTAACAGGGCAGCGACCGTTAACTCCCCACACGGTTGCAACAGGTTATACAGGTACTAGCCCACGGGCATTCACTTTTGCTAAGGAATGGCAGCGGACAGCAGAAATAGCCAAAGCACACCTGGAGAAAGCAGCAGCACGCATGAAGAAGTTCGCAGATGAGAACCGGAGACCACACAACTTCAAAGTAGGTGACTTGGTGCTCGTCAAGATCAACAGGGATACTTCTCGGTTCGTGAAGAAGCTACACCGAAACTTGGTGAGGCGGTACGAGGGCCCCTTTCCCATCATTGCTCGTGTTGGAAAGGTTTCGTTCAAAGTACAACTCCCGAGGTATATGCAGAACCACCATCCAGTCTTCCATGCCAGCAACCTGAAGCCGTTCTACCAGGATCAGGCGGATCCCCAACGTGCCAACCAGCAGAGATCTAATCCAAGACCGGAGCTCCAGCCAACCAGGGAGGTGCAGAAGATAGTAGCTGATCGCCGTGCTCAAGCTCATCACAATTCGCCACCGGAGATCGAGTACTTAGTCAAGTGGAAGAACCTGCCAGAAGCCGAAGCCAGTTGGGAACGCGCCAGCTCCTTGCTCGACAATGCAGAAAAGATCGTGGAGTACTTGGCAGCGAAGTCGTCGAGGACGACGACATAACAAGTGGGGGAGTCTGTCATGTCCCTTTTTGTCAAGCCATGTTGGTATTGCCAAGGGACATGTCTTTTACTTTTATGCATTGTAATAAGTGTAGCATATGCCTTGCGCTAGGCCGGCATATGTCTTGAGCGTGCATAGTAAGGTGCCTTGTATATAGGTAGCTTCCTTAGGTAGCTTCCCTTGGCACGGGGACGTAGATGTCTTTATTTCCAACAAAGGAGTATGCTTGGTTGAAAGCATTGATGTTTCCTTGTGAGGATAGGTAAAACATATATTTTGCACTAGGTAGGGGAGTGGATGGTAAACTTTGAGTGGAAGACCCCTACCTTCCAAATAGTGGGCAACCGAAGAGCCATAAGCTTCCCTAGCCTTTAGGAAGCTTCCTTAGTCATATGCTTGTCTTTCCTTGTAAGCTCTCATTATCTATCAATAATATATCTTGTTGCCTTCTTTTGTAGCTATCGTTGGTTGTTTGGAATATTACTTTGTTGGCTGACTTGTCCCGAGAGCGCGCACAAGTGCCGCACGACGCCTATCGAGAGAAAAGGCCGTGACACTGGGACGTCCGAGACTTGGCTCGGGACGGCCTGGGACGCCCGGGACGTGGCTCGGGACGGCCTGGGACGCCCTCGCTACAGCTCGGGACGCCCTGGGACGGCCTCGACACAGCTCGGGACGGCCTGAGACGTCCGAGACTTTGCTCGGGCCGGCCTGGGACGCCCGAGACTTGGCTCGGGACGGCCTGGGACGCCCGAGACTTGGCTCGGGACGGCCTGGGACGCCCGAGACTTGGCTCGGGACGGCCTGGGACGCGCTCGGCACAGCTCGGGACAGGCCGGGACGCCCGAGCCGAGCTTCGGGTCGCACGAAATCTCTTCGTATTCCGACATATTAGAAGCTTCCCATCATGTAGTAGGCTCGGCTTTGCCCTTTGGATGCCCTATGGTGCTTGGCGAGCACTAGGGAACGTGCCAGCACAAGTGCTGTGCACGCTCTGGGGAAGGAGCTCAACCCTCCCCCTTATAGTGCAAAGTTATTGTTTTGCCTATTTTCACAAGGAAACATCAATTTTTTAACCAAGCATACTGGGCCTTTACTCCTTCGTTACTCGTCGGAATCCAGCAAACTTATACTCGTTGGAAAGGCCTTTTCGCAAGGAATTTTTTGATATATTATAATAGCGATTCCGATAAATATTTATTTTTCTATGAATTTTTAAGTGAATAAACACCGGAAAATTCATAAAAAATAGAAAAAAAAATATTTTCTTCCGTTTCTTTTCTCCAATAATTCATAAATAATACCTCAATAGTATAAATGAAGAGAGAGTCGAAATGGCCCGGGTGGATTTCGAAATGTCCCACGACCCCATAGAATGCACGGGCCAGCCGAGCCAAAGCAGGGGACGCGCATGGGACAGCACGGGACGCGCACGGGACAGCGTCCCTATGGCTCGGGACGGCATGGGACAGCACGGGACGCCCTTGGTAAAGCTCGGGAATCCCATCGGACGCGCATGGGACGGCCTTGCTAAGGCTCGGGACGGCATGGGACGCGCATGGGACGGCCTTGCTAAGGCTCGGGACGGATGGGACAGCACGGGACGCGCATCGGACGGCCTTGGTAAGGCTCGGGACGGCATGGAACAGCACGGGACGGCCTTGGTGAGGCTCGGGACGGCATGGGACAGCACGGGACGGCCTTGGTGAGGCTCGGGACGGCATGGGACAGCACGGGACGGCCTTGGTAAGGCTCGGGACGGCCTTGGTGAGGCACGGGACGGCCTCGGTGAGGCTCGGGACGGCATGGGACAGCACGGGACGGCCTTGCTAAGGCTCGGGATGGCCTGGGACGGCCTTGGTGAGGCTTGGACGGCACGGGACGCGCATGGGACAGCATGGGACGGCCTTGGTAAGGCTGGGCACGGCATGGGACGCACATGGGACACCTTATGGGGATCATCAAGGGACGCTGCACGGGACATTCTTAGCCATGAAGGGCCTTCACATGGGACATCTTAGGAGTCAAGAGCCGGCACATGGGACAATGGAGTTCACACGCACGGAACACTTCGGCTACTTCCGTTCGGAACGTCGTGGGATCTTTATGTCCCCATTAGCACCGACGCATCAACATGCTAGGAAGCTAGGTCCGAACTTCTCGAAGTGTCGATGGCACTTGGACGGATACGCATCCGATCCGATGTTATGATGATGTACTTTCTCCGATATCGATGTCGGGGTGTATTCCGATGTTATGATGTACTTTCTCCGAGATCGATGGGACGACCTTGGTAAGGCATGGGTCGGCCTTGGTAAGGCTCGGACGGCACGGGACGCGCATGGGACGGCCTTAGTAAGGCTCGGGACAAAATGGGACAGCACGGGACGCCATGGGACGGCCTTGGTAAGGCTCGGGACGGCCTGGGACGGCCTTAGTAAGGCTCGGGACAGCACGGGACGTCATGGGACGTCCTTGGTAAGGCTCGGGACGGCATGGGACAGCGCGGGACGCCATGGGACGGCCTTGGTGAGGCTCGGACGGCACGGGACGCGCATGGGACGGCCTTAGTAAGGCTCGGGACAAAATGCGACGGCACGGGACGCCATGAGACGCCCTTGGTGAGGCTCGGACGGCACGGGACGCGCATGGGACGGCCTTAGTAAGGCTCGGGACAAAATGCGACAGCACGGGACGTCATGGGACG
>NW_028238208.1:60000-61317 GCF_041429995.1 Eschscholzia californica
CTTTGCTCGGGCCGGCCTGGGACGCCCGAGACTTGGCTCGGGACGGCCTGGGACGCCCGAGACTTGGCTCGGGACGGCCTGGGACGCCCGAGACTTGGCTCGGGACGGCCTGGGACGCGCTCGGCACAGCTCGGGACAGGCCGGGACGCCCGAGCCGAGCTTCGGGTCGCACGAAATCTCTTCGTATTCCGACATATTAGAAGCTTCCCATCATGTAGTAGGCTCGGCTTTGCCCTTTGGATGCCCTATGGTGCTTGGCGAGCACTAGGGAACGTGCCAGCACAAGTGCTGTGCACGCTCTGGGGAAGGAGCTCAACCCTCCCCCTTATAGTGCAAAGTTATTGTTTTGCCTATTTTCACAAGGAAACATCAATTTTTTAACCAAGCATACTGGGCCTTTACTCCTTCGTTACTCGTCGGAATCCAGCAAACTTATACTCGTTGGAAAGGCCTTTTCGCAAGGAATTTTTTGATATATTATAATAGCGATTCCGATAAATATTTATTTTTCTATGAATTTTTAAGTGAATAAACACCGGAAAATTCATAAAAAATAGAAAAAAAAATATTTTCTTCCGTTTCTTTTCTCCAATAATTCATAAATAATACCTCAATAGTATAAATGAAGAGAGAGTCGAAATGGCCCGGGTGGATTTCGAAATGTCCCACGACCCCATAGAATGCACGGGCCAGCCGAGCCAAAGCAGGGGACGCGCATGGGACAGCACGGGACGCGCACGGGACAGCGTCCCTATGGCTCGGGACGGCATGGGACAGCACGGGACGCCCTTGGTAAAGCTCGGGAATCCCATCGGACGCGCATGGGACGGCCTTGCTAAGGCTCGGGACGGCATGGGACGCGCATGGGACGGCCTTGCTAAGGCTCGGGACGGATGGGACAGCACGGGACGCGCATCGGACGGCCTTGGTAAGGCTCGGGACGGCATGGAACAGCACGGGACGGCCTTGGTGAGGCTCGGGACGGCATGGGACAGCACGGGACGGCCTTGGTGAGGCTCGGGACGGCATGGGACAGCACGGGACGGCCTTGGTAAGGCTCGGGACGGCCTTGGTGAGGCACGGGACGGCCTCGGTGAGGCTCGGGACGGCATGGGACAGCACGGGACGGCCTTGCTAAGGCTCGGGATGGCCTGGGACGGCCTTGGTGAGGCTTGGACGGCACGGGACGCGCATGGGACAGCATGGGACGGCCTTGGTAAGGCTGGGCACGGCATGGGACGCACATGGGACACCTTATGGGGATCATCAAGGGACGCTGCACGGGACATTCTTAGCCATGAAGGGCCTTCACATGGG
>NW_028238209.1:25000-27500 GCF_041429995.1 Eschscholzia californica
CCGACCCATGCCTTACCAAGGCCGAACCATGCCTTACCAAGGCCGTCCCATCGATCTCGGAGAAAGTACATCATCATGACATCGGAATACGGCCCCAACATCGATCTCGGAGAAAGTACATCATCATAACATCGGATCGGATGTGTATCCATCGAAGTTCCATCGACACTTCGAGAAGATCGAACATAGCTTCCTAGCATGTTAAAGGTTCGGTGCTAATGGGGACATAAAGATCCCACGACGTTCCAAACGAAAGTAAAGTGTTCCGTGCGTGTGAACTACGTTGTCCCATGTGCCGGCTCTCGACTCCTAAGATGTCCCATGTAAATGCCCTTCGTGGGAAAGAATGTCCCGTGCAACGTCCCTTGATGATCCCCATAAGGTGTCCCATGTGCGTCCCATGATGTCCCATGCGCGTCCCGTGCCGTCCGAGCCTCACCAAGGCCGTCCCATGCGCGTCTCGTGCCGTCCCGAGCTGTGCCGAGGCCGTCCCGTGCTGTCCCATGCCGTCCCGAGCCTCGCCAAGGCCGTCCCGTGCCGTCCGAGTTGTGCCGAGGCCGTCCCGTGCCGTCCCGTGCTGTCCCATGCCGTCCCGAGCCTCGCCAAGGCCGTCCCATGCGCGTCCCGTGCCGTCCGAGCTGTGCCGAGGCCGTCCCGTGCTGTCCCATGCCGTCCCGAGCCTCGCCAAGGCCGTCCCATGCGCGTCCCGTGCCGTCCGAGCTGTGCCGAGGCCGTCCCGTGCTGTCCCATGCCGTCCCGAGCCTCGCCAAGGCCGTCCCATGCGCGTCCCGTGCCGTCCGAGCCTCACAAAGGCCGTCCCAGGCCGTCCCGTGCCGTCCCATGCGCGTCCCGTGCCGTCCGAGCCTCACCAGGGCCGTGACATGCCGTCCCGAGCCTGACCAAGGCCGTCCCGAGCCTCACCAAGGCCGTCCATGCGCGTCCCGAGCTGTCCCATGCCGTCCCGAGCCTTAGCAAGGCCGTCCCATTCGCGTCCCGTGCTGTCCCATGCCGTCCCGAGCCTTAGCAAGGCCGTCCCATTCGCGTCCCGTGCCGTCCCATGCGCGTCCCGTGCTGTCCCGTGCCGTCCCGAGCCTGACCAATGCTGTCCCGTGCGCGTCCCATTCTTTTGGCTCGGCTGGCCCGTGCATTCTATGGGGTCGTGGGACATTTCGAAATCCACCCGGGCCATTTCGACTCTCTCTTCATTAATACTATTGAGGTATTATTTATGAATTATTGGAGAAAAGAAACGGAAGAAAATATTTTTTTTTCTATTTTTTATGAATTTTCCGGTGTTTATTCACTTAAAAATTCATAGAAAAATAAATATTTATCGGAATCGCTATTATAATATATCAAAAAAATCCTTGCGAAAAGACCTTTCCAACGAGTATAAGTTTGCTGGATTCCGACGAGTAACGAAGGAGTAAAGGCCCAGTATGCTTGGTTAAAAAATTGATGTTTCCTTGTGAAAATAGGAAAAACAATAACTTTGCACTATAAGGGGGAGGGTTGAGCTCCTTCCCCAGAGCGTGCACAGCACTTGTGCTGGCACGTTCCCTAGTGCTCGCCAAGCACCATAGGGCATCCAAAGGGCAAAGCTCGGCCTACTACATGATGGGAAGCTTCTAATATGTCGGAATACGAAGAGATTTCGTGCGACCCGAAGCTCGGCTCGGGCGTCCCGGCCTGTGCCGAGCTGTGCCGAGCGCGTCCCAGGCCGTCCCGAGCCAAGTCTCGGGCGTCCCAGGCCGTCCCGAGCCAAGTCTCGGGCGTCCCAGGCCGGCCCGAGCAAAGTCTCGGACGTCCCAGGCCGTCCCGAGCTGTGTCGAGGCCGTCCCAGGGCGTCCCGAGCTGGAGCGAGGGCGTCCCAGGCCGTCCCGAGCCAAGTCTCGGGCGTCCCAGGCCGTCCCGAGCAAAGTCTCGGACGTCCCAGGCCGTCCCGAGCAAAGTCTCGGGCGTCCCAGGCCGTCCCGAGCTGTGCCGAGGCCGTCCCAGGCCGTCCCGAGCTGTGGCAAGGGCGTCCCAGGCCGTCCCGAGCAAAGTCTCGGGCGTCCCATGCCGTCCCGAGCTGTGGCAAGGGCGTCCCAGGCCGTCCCGAGCTGTGCCGAGGCCGTCCCGAGCCTAGTCTCGGGCGTCCCAGGCCGTCCCGAGCTATGGCGAGGGCGTCCCAGGCCGTCCCGAGCCAAGTCTCGGGCGTACCTGGCCGTCCCGAGCTGTAGCGAGGGCGTCCCATGCCGTCCCGGGATGTCCCATGCGCGTCCCGTGCCGGCCCGAGCAACAGCTCGGGCGTCCCGTGCCTCGGCCCTTCCAAGTGGTGCTTCGTCGGACATCTCGATATCCACTCGAGCATTTTCGACCATTCTCCATATGTGGGTGTGTGGGTATTTATCAGGAATATTGGAGAAAGAATCGGGAAAAAAATATTTTTTTTCTATTTTTTTTGAATTTTTAATTGTTTATTCACTTAAAAATTCATAAAAAAATAAATATTTATCGG
>NW_028238209.1:57500-60347 GCF_041429995.1 Eschscholzia californica
TTGATGATCCCCATAAGGTGTCCCATGTGCGTCCCATGATGTCCCATGCGCGTCCCGTGCCGGCCCGAGCCTCACCAAGGCCGTCCCATGCGCGTCTCGTGCCGTCCCGAGCTGTGCCGAGGCCGTCCCGTGCTGTCCCATGCCGTCCCGAGCCTCGCCAAGGCCGTCCCGTGCCGTCCGAGCTGTGCCGAGGCCGTCCCGTGCTGTCCCATGCCGTCCCGAGCCTCGCCAAGCCCGTCCCGTGCCGTCCGAGCTGTGCCGAGGCCGTCCCGTGCCGTCCCGTGCTGTCCCATGCCGTCCCGAGCCTCGCCAAGGCCGTCCCATGCGCGTCCCGTGCCGTCCGAGCTGTGCCGAGGCCGTCCCGTGCTGTCCCATGCCGTCCCGAGCCTCGCCAAGGCCGTCCCATGCGCGTCCCGTGCCGTCCGAGCCTCACAAAGGCCGTCCCAGGCCGTCCCGTGCCGTCCCATGCGCGTCCCGTGCCGTCCGAGCCTCACCAGGGCCGTGACATGCCGTCCCGAGCCTTACCAAGGCCGTCCCGTGCCTGACCAAGGCCGTCCCGTGCCTCACCAAGGCCGTCCCGTGCCTCACCAAGGCCGTCCCTTGCGCGTCCCGTGCCGTCCCGAGCCTCACCAAGGCCGTCCCATGCGCGTCCCGTGCTGTCCCATGCGCGTCCCGAGCTGTCCCATGCCGTCCCGAGCCTTAGCAAGGCCGTCCCATTCGCGTCCCGTGCTGTCCCATGCGCGTCCCGTGCCGTCCCGAGCCTGACCAATGCTGTCCCGTGCGCGTCCCATTCTTTTGGCTCGGCTGGCCCGTGCATTCTATGGGGTCGTGGGACATTTCGAAATCCACCCGGGCCATTTCGACTCTCTCTTCATTAATACTATTGAGGTATTATTTATGAATTATTGGAGAAAAGAAACGGAAGAAAATATTTTTTTTTCTATTTTTTATGAATTTTCCGGTGTTTATTCACTTAAAAATTCATAGAAAAATAAATATTTATCGGAATCGCTATTATAATATATCAAAAAAATCCTTGCGAAAAGACCTTTCCAACGAGTATAAGTTTGCTGGATTCCGACGAGTAACGAAGGAGTAAAGACCCAGTATGCTTGGTTAAAAAATTGATGTTTCCTTGTGAAAATAGGAAAAACAATAACTTTGCACTATAAGGGGGAGGGTTGAGCTCCTTCCCCAGAGCGTGCACAGCACTTGTGCTGGCACGTTCCCTAGTGCTCGCCAAGCACCATAGGGCATCCAAAGGGCAAAGCTCGGCCTACTACATGATGGGAAGCTTCTAATATGTCGGAATACGAAGAGATTTCGTGCGACCCGAAGCTCGGCTCGGGCGTCCCGGCCTGTCCCGAGCTGTGCCGAGCGCGTCCCAGGCCGTCCCGAGCCAAGTCTCGGGCGTCCCAGGCCGTCCCGAGCCAAGTCTCGGACGTCCCAGGCCGTCCCGAGCTGTGTCGAGGCCGTCCCAGGGCGTCCCGAGCTGTAGCGAGGGCGTCCCAGGCCGTCCCGAGCCAAGTCTCGGGCGTCCCAGGCCGTCCCGAGCAAAGTCTCGGACGTCCCAGGCCGTCCCGAGCAAAGTCTCGGGCGTCCCAGGCCGTCCCGAGCAAAGTCTCGGACGTCCCAGGCCGTCCCGAGCAAAGTCTCGGGCGTCCCAGGCCGTCCCGAGCTGTGGCAAGGGCGTCCCAGGCCGTCCCGAGCAAAGTCTCGAGCGTCCCATGCCGTCCCGAGCTGTGGCAAGGGCGTCCAAGGCCGTCCCGAGCTGTGCCGAGGCCGTCCCGAGCCTAGTCTCGGGCGTCCCAGGCCGTCCCGAGCTATGGCGAGGGCGTCCCAGGCCGTCCCGAGCTATGGCGAGGGCGTCCCAGGCCGTCCCGAGCCAAGTCTCGGGCGTACCTGGCCGTCCCGAGCTGTAGCGAGGGCGTCCCGTGCCGTCCCGTGCTGTCCCATGCGCGTCCCGTGCCGGCCCGAGCAACAGCTCGGGCGTCCCGTGCCTCGGCCCTTCCAAGTGGTGCTTCGTCGGACATCTCGATATCCACTCGAGCATTTTCGACCATTCTCCATATGTGGGTGTGTGGGTATTTATCAGGAATATTGGAGAAAGAATCGGGAAAAAAATATTTTTTTTCTATTTTTTTTGAATTTTTAATTGTTTATTCACTTAAAAATTCATAAAAAAATAAATATTTATCGGAATCGCTATTATTATATATCAAAAGAATCCTTGTGAAAAGACCTTTCCAACGAATGCAAGTTTGTTGGATTTGGACGAGTAACGAAGGAGCAAAGGCCGAGTATGCTTGGTTAAAAATTTGATGTTTCCTTGTGAAAATAGGGAAAACAATAACTTTGCACTATATAGGGGAGGGGTGAGCTCCCTCCCCAGGCCGTGCACAGCCCTTGGGCTGGCAGGTGCCTTGGCCCTTGGGATGCAACATAAGGCATCCCAAGGGCAAAGCTCGGCACGGGGGTGGATGGGAAGCTTCCAAGAGTTGCCCAACTCATCCCCGACGTGGGAAATCGAAGAGGCGGCTGGGGGGGCCCCGGGGGGGCACCACGGGCAAAAAATCAAAAACTCCCCAGCCTATGCCGGACACTTGGGGAAGCATCCCCGAAGGTGTCCGAGCTGCTGGGGGGGCCCGGGGGGCACCACGGGCCAAAAATCGAAAAGTCCCCATCCTATGCCGGACACTTGGGAAGCATCCCTGAAGGTGTCCGAGCTGCTGGGGAAGCTCATTAGGCACAAGAGTCCCTAGCCGGCCTCAAAGATGCGAAAGTGCTGCACCTCGGAAGCTTCCTTGGTGCAGCATGATGGCGAAGCGCACGTCGTGGGAGCTGAAG
>NW_028238210.1:0-2500 GCF_041429995.1 Eschscholzia californica
GTCGAAAATGCTCGAGTGGATATCGAGATGTCCGACGAAGCACCACTTGGAAGGGCCGAGGCACGGGACGCCCGAGCTGTTGCTCGGGCCGGCACGGGACGCGCATGGGACATCCCGGGACGGCATGGGACGCCCTCGCTACAGCTCGAGACGGCCAGGTACGCCCGAGACTTGGCTCGGGACGGCCTGGGACGCCCTCGCCATAGCTCGGGACGGCCTGGGACGCCCGAGACTAGGCTCGGGACGGCCTCGGCACAGCACGGGACGGCCTGGGACGCCCTTGCCACAGCTCGGGACGGCATGGGACGCCCGAGACTTTGCTCGGGACGGCCTGGGACGCCCTTGCCACAGCTCGGGACGGCCTGGGACGGCCTCGGCACAGCTCGGGACGGCCTGGGACGCCCGAGACTTTGCTCGGGACGGCCTGGGACGTCCGAGACTTTGCTCGGGACGGCCTGGGACGCCCGAGACTTGGCTCGGGACGGCCTGGGACGCCCTCGCTCCAGCTCGGGACGCCCTGGGACGGCCTCGACACAGCTCGGGACGGCCTGGGACGTCCGAGACTTTGCTCGGGCCGGCCTGGGACGCCCGAGACTTGGCTCGGGACGGCCTGGGACGCGCTCGGCACAGCTCGGCACAGGCCGGGACGCCCGAGCCGAGCTTCGGGTCGCACGAAATCTCTTCGTATTCCGACATATTAGAAGCTTCCCATCATGTAGTAGGCCGAGCTTTGCCCTTTGGATGCCCTATGGTGCTTGGCGAGCACTAGGGAACGTGCCAGCACAAGTGCTGTGCACGCTCTGGGGAAGGAGCTCAACCCTCCCCCTTATAGTGCAAAGTTATTGTTTTTCCTATTTTCACAAGGAAACATCAATTTTTTAACCAAGCATACTGGGCCTTTACTCCTTCGTTACTCGTCGGAATCCAGCAAACTTATACTCGTTGGAAAGGTCTTTTCGCAAGGATTTTTTTGATATATTATAATAGCGATTCCGATAAATATTTATTTTTCTATGAATTTTTAAGTGAATAAACACCGGAAAATTCATAAAAAATAGAAAAAAAAATATTTTCTTCCGTTTCTTTTCTCCAATAATTCATAAATAATACCTCAATAGTATTAATGAAGAGAGAGTCGAAATGGCCCGGGTGGATTTCGAAATGTCCCACGACCCCATAGAATGCACGGGCCAGCCGAGCCAAAAGAATGGGACGCGCACGGGACAGCATTGGTCAGGCTCGGGACGGCACGGGACAGCACGGGACGCGCATGGGACGGCACGGGACGCGAATGGGACGGCCTTGCTAAGGCTCGGGACGGCATGGGACAGCACGGGACGCGAATGGGACGGCCTTGCTAAGGCTCGGGACGGCATGGGACAGCTCGGGACGCGCATGGGACGGCCTTGGTGAGGCTCGGGACGGCCTTGGTCAGGCTCGGGACGGCATGTCACGGCCCTGGTGAGGCTCGGACGGCACGGGACGCGCATGGGACGGCACGGGACGGCCTGGGACGGCCTTTGTGAGGCTCGGACGGCACGGGACGCGCATGGGACGGCCTTGGCGAGGCTCGGGACGGCATGGGACAGCACGGGACGGCCTCGGCACAGCTCGGACGGCACGGGACGCGCATGGGACGGCCTTGGCGAGGCTCGGGACGGCATGGGACAGCACGGGACGGCACGGGACGGCCTCGGCACAGCTCGGACGGCACGGGACGGCCTTGGCGAGGCTCGGGACGGCATGGGACAGCACGGGACGGCACGGGACGGCCTCGGCACAGCTCGGACGGCACGGGACGGCCTTGGCGAGGCTCGGGACGGCATGGGACAGCACGGGACGGCACGGGACGGCCTCGGCACAGCTCGGACGGCACGGGACGGCCTTGGCGAGGCTCGGGACGGCATGGGACAGCACGGGACGGCCTCGGCACAGCTCGGGACGGCACGAGACGCGCATGGGACGGCCTTGGTGAGGCTCGGACGGCACGGGACGCGCATGGGACGGCCTTGGTGAGGCTCGGACGGCACGGGACGCGCATGGGACATCATGGGACGCACATGGGACACCTTATGGGGATCATCAAGGGACGTTGCACGGGACATTCTTTCCCACGAAGGGCATTTACATGGGACATCTTAGGAGTCGAGAGCCGGCACATGGGACAACGTAGTTCACACGCACGGAACACTTTACTTTCGTTTGGAACGTCGTGGGATCTTTATGTCCCCATTAGCACCGAACCTTTAACATGCTAGGAAGCTATGTTCGATCTTCTCGAAGTGTCGATGGAACTTCGATGGATACACATCCGATCCGATGTTATGATGATGTACTTTCTCCGAGATCGATGTTGGGGCCGTATTCCGATGTCATGATGATGTACTTTCTCCGAGATCGATGGGACGGCCTTGGTAAGGCATGGTTCGGCCTTGGTAAGGCATGGGTCGGCCTTGCTAAGGCATGGGACGCGCATGGGATGGCCTTCGTAAGGCATGGG
>NW_028238210.1:32500-35000 GCF_041429995.1 Eschscholzia californica
GACGCCCTCGCTACAGCTCGAGACGGCCAGGTACGCCCGAGACTTGGCTCGGGACGGCCTGGGACGCCCTCGCCATAGCTCGGGACGGCCTGGGACGCCCGAGACTAGGCTCGGGACGGCCTCGGCACAGCACGGGACGGCCTGGGACGCCCTTGCCACAGCTCGGGACGGCATGGGACGCCCGAGACTTTGCTCGGGACGGCCTGGGACGCCCTTGCCACAGCTCGGGACGGCCTGGGACGGCCTCGGCACAGCTCGGGACGGCCTGGGACGCCCGAGACTTTGCTCGGGACGGCCTGGGACGTCCGAGACTTTGCTCGGGACGGCCTGGGACGCCCGAGACTTGGCTCGGGACGGCCTGGGACGCCCTCGCTCCAGCTCGGGACGCCCTGGGACGGCCTCGACACAGCTCGGGACGGCCTGGGACGTCCGAGACTTTGCTCGGGCCGGCCTGGGACGCCCGAGACTTGGCTCGGGACGGCCTGGGACGCGCTCGGCACAGCTCGGCACAGGCCGGGACGCCCGAGCCGAGCTTCGGGTCGCACGAAATCTCTTCGTATTCCGACATATTAGAAGCTTCCCATCATGTAGTAGGCCGAGCTTTGCCCTTTGGATGCCCTATGGTGCTTGGCGAGCACTAGGGAACGTGCCAGCACAAGTGCTGTGCACGCTCTGGGGAAGGAGCTCAACCCTCCCCCTTATAGTGCAAAGTTATTGTTTTTCCTATTTTCACAAGGAAACATCAATTTTTTAACCAAGCATACTGGGCCTTTACTCCTTCGTTACTCGTCGGAATCCAGCAAACTTATACTCGTTGGAAAGGTCTTTTCGCAAGGATTTTTTTGATATATTATAATAGCGATTCCGATAAATATTTATTTTTCTATGAATTTTTAAGTGAATAAACACCGGAAAATTCATAAAAAATAGAAAAAAAAATATTTTCTTCCGTTTCTTTTCTCCAATAATTCATAAATAATACCTCAATAGTATTAATGAAGAGAGAGTCGAAATGGCCCGGGTGGATTTCGAAATGTCCCACGACCCCATAGAATGCACGGGCCAGCCGAGCCAAAAGAATGGGACGCGCACGGGACAGCATTGGTCAGGCTCGGGACGGCACGGGACAGCACGGGACGCGCATGGGACGGCACGGGACGCGAATGGGACGGCCTTGCTAAGGCTCGGGACGGCATGGGACAGCACGGGACGCGAATGGGACGGCCTTGCTAAGGCTCGGGACGGCATGGGACAGCTCGGGACGCGCATGGGACGGCCTTGGTGAGGCTCGGGACGGCCTTGGTCAGGCTCGGGACGGCATGTCACGGCCCTGGTGAGGCTCGGACGGCACGGGACGCGCATGGGACGGCACGGGACGGCCTGGGACGGCCTTTGTGAGGCTCGGACGGCACGGGACGCGCATGGGACGGCCTTGGCGAGGCTCGGGACGGCATGGGACAGCACGGGACGGCCTCGGCACAGCTCGGACGGCACGGGACGCGCATGGGACGGCCTTGGCGAGGCTCGGGACGGCATGGGACAGCACGGGACGGCACGGGACGGCCTCGGCACAGCTCGGACGGCACGGGACGGCCTTGGCGAGGCTCGGGACGGCATGGGACAGCACGGGACGGCACGGGACGGCCTCGGCACAGCTCGGACGGCACGGGACGGCCTTGGCGAGGCTCGGGACGGCATGGGACAGCACGGGACGGCACGGGACGGCCTCGGCACAGCTCGGACGGCACGGGACGGCCTTGGCGAGGCTCGGGACGGCATGGGACAGCACGGGACGGCCTCGGCACAGCTCGGGACGGCACGAGACGCGCATGGGACGGCCTTGGTGAGGCTCGGACGGCACGGGACGCGCATGGGACGGCCTTGGTGAGGCTCGGACGGCACGGGACGCGCATGGGACATCATGGGACGCACATGGGACACCTTATGGGGATCATCAAGGGACGTTGCACGGGACATTCTTTCCCACGAAGGGCATTTACATGGGACATCTTAGGAGTCGAGAGCCGGCACATGGGACAACGTAGTTCACACGCACGGAACACTTTACTTTCGTTTGGAACGTCGTGGGATCTTTATGTCCCCATTAGCACCGAACCTTTAACATGCTAGGAAGCTATGTTCGATCTTCTCGAAGTGTCGATGGAACTTCGATGGATACACATCCGATCCGATGTTATGATGATGTACTTTCTCCGAGATCGATGTTGGGGCCGTATTCCGATGTCATGATGATGTACTTTCTCCGAGATCGATGGGACGGCCTTGGTAAGGCATGGTTCGGCCTTGGTAAGGCATGGGTCGGCCTTGCTAAGGCATGGGACGCGCATGGGATGGCCTTCGTAAGGCATGGGACGGTCTTGTAAGGCACGGGACGCGCATGGGACGGCCTTGTAAGGCATGGGACGACCTTCGTAAGGCGTGGGTCGGCCTTGTAAGGCTCGGGACGCCATGGGACGGCACGGGACAGCACGGGACGCGC
>NW_028238210.1:75000-77500 GCF_041429995.1 Eschscholzia californica
AAACAATTAAAAATTCAAAAAAAATAGAAAAAAAATATTTTTTTCCCGATTCTTTCTCCAATATTCCTGATAAATACCCACACACCCACATATGGAGAATGGTCGAAAATGCTCGAGTGGATATCGAGATGTCCGACGAAGCACCACTTGGAAGGGCCGAGGCACGGGACGCCCGAGCTGTTGCTCGGGCCGGCACGGGACGCGCATGGGACATCCCGGGACGGCATGGGACGCCCTCGCTACAGCTCGAGACGGCCAGGTACGCCCGAGACTTGGCTCGGGACGGCCTGGGACGCCCTCGCCATAGCTCGGGACGGCCTGGGACGCCCGAGACTAGGCTCGGGACGGCCTCGGCACAGCACGGGACGGCCTGGGACGCCCTTGCCACAGCTCGGGACGGCATGGGACGCCCGAGACTTTGCTCGGGACGGCCTGGGACGCCCTTGCCACAGCTCGGGACGGCCTGGGACGGCCTCGGCACAGCTCGGGACGGCCTGGGACGCCCGAGACTTTGCTCGGGACGGCCTGGGACGTCCGAGACTTTGCTCGGGACGGCCTGGGACGCCCGAGACTTGGCTCGGGACGGCCTGGGACGCCCTCGCTCCAGCTCGGGACGCCCTGGGACGGCCTCGACACAGCTCGGGACGGCCTGGGACGTCCGAGACTTTGCTCGGGCCGGCCTGGGACGCCCGAGACTTGGCTCGGGACGGCCTGGGACGCGCTCGGCACAGCTCGGCACAGGCCGGGACGCCCGAGCCGAGCTTCGGGTCGCACGAAATCTCTTCGTATTCCGACATATTAGAAGCTTCCCATCATGTAGTAGGCCGAGCTTTGCCCTTTGGATGCCCTATGGTGCTTGGCGAGCACTAGGGAACGTGCCAGCACAAGTGCTGTGCACGCTCTGGGGAAGGAGCTCAACCCTCCCCCTTATAGTGCAAAGTTATTGTTTTTCCTATTTTCACAAGGAAACATCAATTTTTTAACCAAGCATACTGGGCCTTTACTCCTTCGTTACTCGTCGGAATCCAGCAAACTTATACTCGTTGGAAAGGTCTTTTCGCAAGGATTTTTTTGATATATTATAATAGCGATTCCGATAAATATTTATTTTTCTATGAATTTTTAAGTGAATAAACACCGGAAAATTCATAAAAAATAGAAAAAAAAATATTTTCTTCCGTTTCTTTTCTCCAATAATTCATAAATAATACCTCAATAGTATTAATGAAGAGAGAGTCGAAATGGCCCGGGTGGATTTCGAAATGTCCCACGACCCCATAGAATGCACGGGCCAGCCGAGCCAAAAGAATGGGACGCGCACGGGACAGCATTGGTCAGGCTCGGGACGGCACGGGACAGCACGGGACGCGCATGGGACGGCACGGGACGCGAATGGGACGGCCTTGCTAAGGCTCGGGACGGCATGGGACAGCACGGGATGCGAATGGGACGGCCTTGCTAAGGCTCGGGACGGCATGGGACAGCTCGGGACGCGCATGGGACGGCCTTGGTGAGGCTCGGGACGGCCTTGGTCAGGCTCGGGACGGCATGTCACGGCCCTGGTGAGGCTCGGACGGCACGGGACGCGCATGGGACGGCACGGGACGGCCTGGGACGGCCTTTGTGAGGCTCGGACGGCACGGGACGCGCATGGGACGGCCTTGGCGAGGCTCGGGACGGCATGGGACAGCACGGGACGGCCTCGGCACAGCTCGGACGGCACGGGACGCGCATGGGACGGCCTTGGCGAGGCTCGGGACGGCATGGGACAGCACGGGACGGCACGGGACGGCCTCGGCACAGCTCGGACGGCACGGGACGGCCTTGGCGAGGCTCGGGACGGCATGGGACAGCACGGGACGGCACGGGACGGCCTCGGCACAGCTCGGACGGCACGGGACGGCCTTGGCGAGGCTCGGGACGGCATGGGACAGCACGGGACGGCACGGGACGGCCTCGGCACAGCTCGGACGGCACGGGACGGCCTTGGCGAGGCTCGGGACGGCATGGGACAGCACGGGACGGCCTCGGCACAGCTCGGGACGGCACGAGACGCGCATGGGACGGCCTTGGTGAGGCTCGGACGGCACGGGACGCGCATGGGACGGCCTTGGTGAGGCTCGGACGGCACGGGACGCGCATGGGACATCATGGGACGCACATGGGACACCTTATGGGGATCATCAAGGGACGTTGCACGGGACATTCTTTCCCACGAAGGGCATTTACATGGGACATCTTAGGAGTCGAGAGCCGGCACATGGGACAACGTAGTTCACACGCACGGAACACTTTACTTTCGTTTGGAACGTCGTGGGATCTTTATGTCCCCATTAGCACCGAACCTTTAACATGCTAGGAAGCTATGTTCGATCTTCTCGAAGTGTCGATGGAACTTCGATGGATACACATCCGATCCGATGTTATGATGATGTACTTTCTCCGAGATCGATGTTGGGGCCGTATTCCGATGTCATGATGATGTACTTTCTCCGAGATC
>NW_028238210.1:117500-122500 GCF_041429995.1 Eschscholzia californica
TCACAATAGAGAGTCACGCCCTCTTCCATGCCAGGTACGACACCAAGTTCTATCATGAACTTCTTGATCCAAACTCCTTCCTTTGCAGCTTCCGAGGCCGCTAGGTATTCTGCTTCAGTGGTAGAGTCTGCAACTGTGCTCTGCTTGGAACTTTTCCAACATACCGCTCCTCCATTCAGACAGTAGACGAACCCAGATTGTGATTTGAAGTCGTCTCTATCAGTTTGAAAGCTTGCATCCACATGGCCTACAACTTTTAGTGTATCTTCCCCGCCATATACCAGGAAATGATCCTTAGTCCTTTTCAGGTACTTTAGGATATTCTTGGCGGCGTGCCAGTGCGCTTGGCCTGGATTTGATTGGTAACGGCTACACATGCTCAAAGCATATGAGACGTCTGGGCGAGTGCAGATCATGGCGTACATGATTGATCCTATTGCCGAAGCATAGGGTACTTTCATCATGTGTGCTAGCTCATCAGGACTCTTAGGACACTGATCTTTGCTAAGCACCATACCATGTGACATGGGAAGGAATCCTCTTTTGGAGTTTGTCATCTCGAACCGTTGAAGAATCTTATCTATATAAGTTTCTTGACTAAGTCCGATCATCCTCTTTGATCTATCTCTATAGATCTTGATTCCCAATATGTATTCTGCTTCCCCTAGGTCCTTCATAGAGAAGCATTTCCGAAGCCAGTCTTTAACTGATTCCAACATCGGAATCTTGTTTCCTATGATTAATATGTCATCGACATAAAGGACTAAGAAAACTAGGTCGCTCCCACTAACCTTCTTGTAAACACAAGATTCTTCTGCATTCTTGAGAAATCCAAATTCTTTGATTTTCTCGTCGAATCGAAGATTCCAACTCCGGCTTGCTTGCTTGAGTCCATAAATGGATTTCTTAAGCTTGCAAACTTTTCCAGCATTTTTGGAATCTAAAAAACCTTCGGGTTGTGTCATGTACACATCCTCTTCCAAGTGTCCGTTTAGGAAGGCGGTTTTGACATCCATTTGCCAAATCTCATAATCATAATGAGCTGCAATTGCTAGAATGATCCGAATGGATTTAAGCATTGCGACAGGTGAAAAGGTTTCATCATAGTCTATACCATGAATCTGTTTGTATCCTTTCGCCACGAGTCTAGCTTTGAAAACGCTAACGTTTCCATCCTTGTCAGTTTTTACTTTGAAAACCCATTTGCATCCGATTGGTTTTGCTCCATCGGGCAAATCGATCAAGTTCCATACTTGATTTTCTGACATGGAATCCATTTCCGACCTCATGGCTTTTAGCCATTTTTCGGAGTCGGGGCTCGCCATAGCTTGGTTGTAGGTACTCGGCTCATTATCTTCTAACAGTAGGATATCTGTTTTCTGAGATAATTCCTGGAGCCTTTGAGATCTACGAGGGGCCTGAGCAACTTTTGGAGTGTTCTCAACTAGTTGAGATGTCTCCTGCGAATTTAATTCGACTTGAGCGGGAGGTACTCTCTCGACCTCATTTTCCTCTTCCATACTTTGTGTATAGATAGGAGCCGCTAAACCTCTTGATATCTCTATATCTGTGTTTATTTGTTGCTCATATCGAATTTCATCGATATCTACATTTCTCCCACTTGTCTGTTTGGAAAGGAATTCCTTTTCAAGGAAGACACCATCTCGAGCAACAAACACTTTGTTCTCAGATTCGTGGTAGAAGTAGTAACCCCTTGTCTCTTTTGGATAGCCCACAAAGAGACATTTGTCTGATTTAGGTGCGAGTTTGTCTCCTTGTAAACGTTTTACATAAACTTCGCATCCCCAGACTTTGAGAAAAGACAGCTTTGGAACCTTTCCAAACCATAACTCATATGGCGTCTTTTCTACAGCTTTTGACGGAGCTCGGTTAAGTGTGAAAGCAGCCGTTTCTAGAGCATACCCCCAGAACGTGTTTGGAAGATTTGCTAAACTCATCATAGATCGAACCATGTCTAACAAGGTGCGATTTCTCCTTTCAGAAACACCATTCATCTGGGGTGTTCCTGGCGGAGTGAGTTGAGATACTATACCACAACTCCTAAGATGATCGTCAAATTCTTGACTCAAATATTCACCACCTCGATCGGATCGAATGGCTTTTATTTTCTTGCCAAGTTGATTCTCTACTTCGTTCTGAAATTGTTTGAACATGTCAAACGATTCGGACTTATGCCTCATCAAGTATATGTAACCATAACGAGTGAAGTCATCCGTGAACGTGATGAAGTAGCCATAGTTACCTCTCGCCGGAGTACTCATTGGTCCGCATACATCCGTATGTATGAGTTCCAAGGGTTCTTTGGCTCGGTCTCCTTTTCCTTTAAAAGAAGACCTCGTCATTTTACCCATTAAACATGATTCGCATGTGTCATATGATTCTAAATTATACGAACCTAGAAGTCCATGCTCATGGAGCTTCTTCATGCGTGTCATGTTAATGTGACCCAAACGACAATGCCAAAGGTAACTTGGATTTGAATCATCTGACCGTAGCCTATTGGTTTCTATGTTGAAGACTTCGTTCTCAATATTCGTAATATAGAGACCGTTGTATAGCTTAGCACTGGTATAAAACATTTCACCTTTGTATAAAGAACAACGCTGGTTTTTTATTAATAGGTGATATCCCTCTTTGTCTAATTCTGAGACAGAGATAATGTTTCTAGAAATAGAGGGTACATAATAGCAATTATGAAGTTCTAAAACTAGACCAGTTTCTAAAGGTAGACTGAATGTTCCTACAGCTTTTGCAGCAACCGTTGCTCTATTTGCTACTCGTAGGACAAGCTCCCTTCCAGATAAATACTTGATTCCCTTAAGGCCCTGCACATCATAAATGATATGAGCACCACATCCGGTATCGAATACCCAGGATTGAGAATCAAATGTATTTGCTAAGTTAACTTCGATAACATAGATACCTTGGTCGGAATCGCGAGTTCCTTCCTTTTTCCTTTTGTTCTTCTGAATCAGTTGAAGTTCTTTCTTTGATTCAGACATTCCAATGCCTCTCCGGATTGCCTTGGAAGTCCCGTACTTCCTCAACCGTGATTTGTTTCGGGACATGTCCCTTAATCGACGGATGATTGTGTGCGCATCCATTTTCCTGAATCTCTTTTGAAGATTAGGTTCCATGGTTGCCAACATAAGGCAAGTTACTGAAATTGATTTCATCCGGATACTTTTGGCCTGCTTTTGTTCCTCAACCTTTGAGTTCGCAGTTATTCTTGGAATAGGGGTATCCAGTACGCTTTCTTTGTTTGTAGACTTGAGAACACTTCTCAATCTCTTTTCCCAATCAAGGAAGTTATCCATGTTCAATTTGTCCTCATCAAGGATTGAACATAGGTTGAAAAGATTGATTTTTGCCATAGTAAAACTACATGAAACAGAAAAAGGATTTTGCTAAGTATTACATTCGATAATTTTTGCAAAAAAGTTCTACGTTTTTGCCACATTATTCAAGATAAAACATGTCCCTAGATGAATAATGCGATTCCGAGATCCCATCTCTCAAGGATTAAGCGGACTAGGGCCCTGCCCTTAATTCCCATTGATTTAGGTGAGTGAACACTTTCACTGATCATACCGTATGATTCTCGGTTGATGGATTACATGTTAAGTGTAAAATCCATCCTTTTGCCTCGAGTATCCAAGACTCTCTTGCTGATCTCGTTGAGTAGAACCATTTAGACATGTAGGCCTCTTCTATAGGCCTACCCGCAATGTCCCAAGGTAGAGGAGGTACTCTGCGAAGGCCGACCCACCTTCCTCGAACAAGGGCGCAAGGAGTGTCTTAATTTGGATAGGCACTGTACTCAAAATTACTTTTAGGGACTTTTACGCTAGTCTGGCGTTCGTTTTAGTGAACTAATTAGCCTAACTAACATCCACGACATAAAGCGTAAATAAGTAAGTAAATGCGCGCGAGAAAGTAAATCAAGCACATATGGATCCTAGTATGGCCTCTAACCTAGAAGATCTAATCTCCTTTGGTTTGCTTCTTGTTTCGTCTTTTGGTTCGTCTAGATCTCCATCTTTGAACCTCCATTGATTTCTCCCACTCACCTTAGGACTCCTTCCTTGAGCTTCTTCAATGGACTCATAAACCCTAAACTCTAATTACAAGACTCAAACGATTCGCAGATCGTGTAAACTTGAAAATTAAAATTATTACAAATTAGGCACCCATCCGTGCTCAAAACAAAAATAAGAAACACTTTCTATGGCCATACTAGTTTCCGCATTCACATCACATGCAATCATATAATATATTTCAAGGCTAACAATTATATATGCATGTATATCCGGGAGATACTTTTGTCGACATCTATATGTCATGTACGTACCTTAAGTCTACATCAAAGGATTAGACTAATGGTGCGTCTTGGTTTGATTTTAAAATCTGATTTTAAAGAGAAATTCCGTTTAGGCTTTGAATGGCCCGGGTTTATTTCGGAAATATTTGGATTGGAATTTTGGAGAAAATTTGGATAAAACTCCCACTCGAATAGTGGTCCCTTTTCGTGGTCCGAAAAGCCTTGAAAAGACCCGGGACAAGTCCTAGACAAGTCCCGGCCCAAGCCCAAAAAGGGGCCCGGACAAGGTCCGGACATGGCACGGCCCATAGGGCCGGCATGTCCGAGCCGAGGCCAATAGGCCTGATCTCGTCCTGGCCGGAGCCAGGACGCTAGTCCAAGCACCAGACGCGTCCTAGACGCATCTGATGCTGGACCGGACCAGCACTAGGTGTCTCGGACTTAGTCCGAGACACCCAGGACCCCAGACGCGTCTCCAAGACGCGTCTGATGGTAGCTACTGGACGCGTCCCAGACGCGTCCTGGTTAAGCTACTGGTCGCGTCTGGAAGACGCGACCTGGAGTACCCGGACGCGTCCCCAGACGCATCCACCAGTAGTCTGGGACGCGTCTCCCAGACGCGTCCTCCAGACTACTGGTCCGGCCAGGAAGCTTCCTG
>NW_028238210.1:147500-155000 GCF_041429995.1 Eschscholzia californica
AAGGAAACATCAAATTTTTAACCAAGCATACTCGGCCTTTGCTCCTTCGTTACTCGTCCAAATCCAACAAACTTGCATTCGTTGGAAAGGTCTTTTCACAAGGATTCTTTTGATATATAATAATAGCGATTCCGATAAATATTTATTTTTTTATGAATTTTTAAGTGAATAAACAATTAAAAATTCAAAAAAAATAGAAAAAAAATATTTTTTTCCCGATTCTTTCTCCAATATTCCTGATAAATACCCACACACCCACATATGGAGAATGGTCGAAAATGCTCGAGTGGATATCGAGATGTCCGACGAAGCACCACTTGGAAGGGCCGAGGCACGGGACGCCCGAGCTGTTGCTCGGGCCGGCACGGGACGCGCATGGGACATCCCGGGACGGCATGGGACGCCCTCGCTACAGCTCGAGACGGCCAGGTACGCCCGAGACTTGGCTCGGGACGGCCTGGGACGCCCTCGCCATAGCTCGGGACGGCCTGGGACGCCCGAGACTAGGCTCGGGACGGCCTCGGCACAGCACGGGACGGCCTGGGACGCCCTTGCCACAGCTCGGGACGGCATGGGACGCCCGAGACTTTGCTCGGGACGGCCTGGGACGCCCTTGCCACAGCTCGGGACGGCCTGGGACGGCCTCGGCACAGCTCGGGACGGCCTGGGACGCCCGAGACTTTGCTCGGGACGGCCTGGGACGTCCGAGACTTTGCTCGGGACGGCCTGGGACGCCCGAGACTTGGCTCGGGACGGCCTGGGACGCCCTCGCTCCAGCTCGGGACGCCCTGGGACGGCCTCGACACAGCTCGGGACGGCCTGGGACGTCCGAGACTTTGCTCGGGCCGGCCTGGGACGCCCGAGACTTGGCTCGGGACGGCCTGGGACGCGCTCGGCACAGCTCGGCACAGGCCGGGACGCCCGAGCCGAGCTTCGGGTCGCACGAAATCTCTTCGTATTCCGACATATTAGAAGCTTCCCATCATGTAGTAGGCCGAGCTTTGCCCTTTGGATGCCCTATGGTGCTTGGCGAGCACTAGGGAACGTGCCAGCACAAGTGCTGTGCACGCTCTGGGGAAGGAGCTCAACCCTCCCCCTTATAGTGCAAAGTTATTGTTTTTCCTATTTTCACAAGGAAACATCAATTTTTTAACCAAGCATACTGGGCCTTTACTCCTTCGTTACTCGTCGGAATCCAGCAAACTTATACTCGTTGGAAAGGTCTTTTCGCAAGGATTTTTTTGATATATTATAATAGCGATTCCGATAAATATTTATTTTTCTATGAATTTTTAAGTGAATAAACACCGGAAAATTCATAAAAAATAGAAAAAAAAATATTTTCTTCCGTTTCTTTTCTCCAATAATTCATAAATAATACCTCAATAGTATTAATGAAGAGAGAGTCGAAATGGCCCGGGTGGATTTCGAAATGTCCCACGACCCCATAGAATGCACGGGCCAGCCGAGCCAAAAGAATGGGACGCGCACGGGACAGCATTGGTCAGGCTCGGGACGGCACGGGACAGCACGGGACGCGCATGGGACGGCACGGGACGCGAATGGGACGGCCTTGCTAAGGCTCGGGACGGCATGGGACAGCACGGGACGCGAATGGGACGGCCTTGCTAAGGCTCGGGACGGCATGGGACAGCTCGGGACGCGCATGGGACGGCCTTGGTGAGGCTCGGGACGGCCTTGGTCAGGCTCGGGACGGCATGTCACGGCCCTGGTGAGGCTCGGACGGCACGGGACGCGCATGGGACGGCACGGGACGGCCTGGGACGGCCTTTGTGAGGCTCGGACGGCACGGGACGCGCATGGGACGGCCTTGGCGAGGCTCGGGACGGCATGGGACAGCACGGGACGGCCTCGGCACAGCTCGGACGGCACGGGACGCGCATGGGACGGCCTTGGCGAGGCTCGGGACGGCATGGGACAGCACGGGACGGCACGGGACGGCCTCGGCACAGCTCGGACGGCACGGGACGGCCTTGGCGAGGCTCGGGACGGCATGGGACAGCACGGGACGGCACGGGACGGCCTCGGCACAGCTCGGACGGCACGGGACGGCCTTGGCGAGGCTCGGGACGGCATGGGACAGCACGGGACGGCACGGGACGGCCTCGGCACAGCTCGGACGGCACGGGACGGCCTTGGCGAGGCTCGGGACGGCATGGGACAGCACGGGACGGCCTCGGCACAGCTCGGGACGGCACGAGACGCGCATGGGACGGCCTTGGTGAGGCTCGGACGGCACGGGACGCGCATGGGACGGCCTTGGTGAGGCTCGGACGGCACGGGACGCGCATGGGACATCATGGGACGCACATGGGACACCTTATGGGGATCATCAAGGGACGTTGCACGGGACATTCTTTCCCACGAAGGGCATTTACATGGGACATCTTAGGAGTCGAGAGCCGGCACATGGGACAACGTAGTTCACACGCACGGAACACTTTACTTTCGTTTGGAACGTCGTGGGATCTTTATGTCCCCATTAGCACCGAACCTTTAACATGCTAGGAAGCTATGTTCGATCTTCTCGAAGTGTCGATGGAACTTCGATGGATACACATCCGATCCGATGTTATGATGATGTACTTTCTCCGAGATCGATGTTGGGGCCGTATTCCGATGTCATGATGATGTACTTTCTCCGAGATCGATGGGACGGCCTTGGTAAGGCATGGTTCGGCCTTGGTAAGGCATGGGTCGGCCTTGCTAAGGCATGGGACGCGCATGGGATGGCCTTCGTAAGGCATGGGACGGTCTTGTAAGGCACGGGACGCGCATGGGACGGCCTTGTAAGGCATGGGACGACCTTCGTAAGGCGTGGGTCGGCCTTGTAAGGCTCGGGACGCCATGGGACGGCACGGGACAGCACGGGACGCGCAAGGGACGGCCTTGGTATGCCTCGGGACGGCCTTGGTAAGGCTCGGGACGGCCTTGGTATGCCTCGGGACGCCATGGGACAGCTGGGGACGCCATGGGACGGCCTGGTGTCACGGCCTTTTTGTCACGTTAGGTCGACCCGGCATATTATGCTCAAAGACACGGGTCGATAGTGCGGAATATCAAATCCTAACGTACCGTGCGGCGCTATGTATTCCCTCCTAACACATAGCCAGCCTTCCCGAACATATTCGGAGCATCTCGACTATCAAGTCATCTTGGTTCCCAACCAATAATGCGGCATGACACCAACGTGTCCCAACCTACGAGCATAGCTCGAGCCGTCCCGTATAACGCTTCATTGAGTCATAGACTCTCGCCCACTATAAAGGATACCAACATACGTGCGGAGCACACCAAGCCGCATATGCGGATCTTGCCATCTAGTCTCAAGCATCCGGCACCTAATCATCTCGGCTACCATCCGGACATTGGGCATAGGAGCATCCATCTCTAATAAGCTACCTCATGCCCAACATAGCACATCAAGGCTTGGCCCCTTGAATAGCTTAATCCTCCTAATGGAATATGCTAGCACGACGCACGCCTCGCCATGGCATGAGAATATGCAACACACCTTCCAAAGGAACCCGCAGTAACCTATCTCCAGGTACTGTCCCGAGCCATTTCCTATGACAAGGGAACCCGTGCAATATGCTTCTCTCGCATACGCTAGGCCGGCCTCATGGGTTGCGCCACGAGGATGCTCACTTTCGTGCATACCATGCTAAGATGGGCGAGCTCCCATCCACGAGGTCTTGGCATATGCTGGATGCATATGAGGAAGGGAGACCACCCCCTCCTAAGGTGCAAACTTCTTGTTTTGCCTATTTCCACAAGGAAACATCAATCCTTTTAACCAGGCATACTCTCGTCCAAATGACCCTTCGTATCCTTGACAAAGTCTTGAATGCCACGGGCGTCCCGTGCATGGCCTAAGGAAGCTTGCTTGGCACTCTTGCCCTATCTCGACCTCGTATTCGGCCCTACGGCCTATATGCTCGTACGTGCTCCTAGCACTCGTCACGTCATATGCATGCTCAACAATATGCACGTGACATACTCCCCCACTTGTAATGTCGACGTCCTCGTCGACTAAGTTTGGAGTATCACTTCAATCTTCTGCCTCCACTCCGATGCTACCACTGCACCTTCGTGTCTTCGGCAGACCGCACCTCCGTGCGAACTCACTACGCAGTCTCGTCGCGCAGGGTCCCCCTCCGGGTTAACTCAATCTTCTGCAATGCATCCTCCGATGCGTTAGGATAATGGTCTTCTCTACCATTCACCCATGCTCAATGTCGCTCCTCTCATGCAGCCTCCGCCGCTCCTCGAACTCAGGTACCTCACCTCCTCGGCTTCACCACGAGTTAGCATCTCGACGCCACTGCGTCTTGCCATGTGCTTGCAATGTTGCCATCGCAAAGCAACTCGTCTTCAATGTCACTCACCTCTGGATCAGACCCAACGTACCCCTGTACTCCACGTTCTGACTCCTTGGTTTGCTTGTTCATTGAGACCCTCATTTTGACCTCTGTCGCCAACATCAAGTGCACTCTAGTACCTACGTATCCACTACTTGTACCCTTGAGTGTATGTCACTTGAACTCTTCGCAAGGTCGCCCCTCTCTCGACGACCCTTGCCTCATACGCGCCTCCGCGCCAGCACCTCTGTGCACATCTCAAACTCGCGCCTCCGCGCTTGCGCCACATGCGCCCGGCATCATCTGTGCCATCCCTTCCTCGGGAAATTGTCGTGTTGCCTTCGATGTCCACTGAACGAGCAAGGTAGCTTCTCTCCACGAGAACTACATGGTACCAAACCATCCACTACTGGCATACTCTTGGGAACGTCCTCTCTGACTACATCTAGACACACACTTGCCATTTAATCTTTGGCGATGCTCCTTAACCCGAGCATCTTGGTAGGCTCGTGTCCCTCTCGAACACATCCGAACGTACCACCGCATAAGTTCCAACACATCTTATGCAGCACCATACGGCTTACAACTCAACTGCAAACTCGACGTTGTCATATGTATCTGACGATATGAACTTAGTCCCAACTATCTTCAGACTTGAACGATGCTTAATGTCACCACGACACACCATTCTGAAATCCCATAACGTGAGCTGATCTCTTCTCAGTCACCACGTACTCATTGCACACTGTAGGCTTGAACTCGGTTCCAACTTACCTCCAATGCATAACTCAAACATGGGCCGATCCACTTCAGATACAACGACCCTCATATTACTTGACGGCTTGAACTCGGTTCCAACTACCATCAGTACTTCACTTGGTCTCGTGAATCTGTCACCTAGACTTCACACCAATATGTCCATAAGCTTCAATGTTGGTTTCGGCTTATAGCACTCATGCGACATACCACACACAAACGTGCTAGCATATCCATGTCTCATCTCAAGTGAGTCCATTCTCTTTGGAACTCAAATGCGCTTACAATGCTCCGTGCCGAACTCTATCGTGCACCATACCACATAAGCACAACTTGATCTAGCACCAACTTGCCTAACGATGTACTCTGTCCATCTATCTTACTCTTTGACCACTGTCTTCTGTAAGTAGCTTGAACTCACAACATCACAAGTCACTCGATGCTACCTTCGGCTTAAGCATAAGAGAGTATCCTTCAACACCTTGTTGCCATACCCTGCTCTAACGCTCAAGTATCACTCGGATCAACATAGCTCCACTCTTGGATGCCAATCCGACAAGCTTACTCAGACTAGCTTACCACAAGCTCTCAGCCCGACTCTACTTGCCATCTTGGTACACTTCATACCAAGCCTGTTGTCCCCACAAAGGACTCTAACATATGATGTATCCAATGCGCACCAAATCGTACTGAGCATTACTGCACTAAGCTCGCACACGACTCACCGTGCCATTTTGGGTTCATCCCATCTCTGTACTTGTCCTTACCTCTAAAGGACTCAAGTATATATGGTACCTTCTTGCCAACCAAGTCACACTGAATTCTTACAGCTTGCACATGACTTCTTGTGTCAATACGATTCCATCTCATATCTCGCATATGTCCTTCATCTCAAAGGAACATAGACCCAAGTATAGCTACCACCGTAGCATCCGTGCACACGGCCTATTCCTTCCGTCGGAACTCTCGTCGCCTTATGCACCATGCATCCCCCGACAAAGGTCCCATCCTGTATCACAGCTTCAGAGACCCTATCATCTTGAATGCATCTCACTCTGAAAGCCTTCTTTTGGAATCATGCTCTCAACGTAGCTCTTCATACACACTCCAGTATACCTCATACCATAGTGGGAGAATCACTAAGCTCTTCGTCACACTCGAGCATAGATACCATCTCTTTGAACCTGTCGTCCAGGCTCTGGAAGTATGCTTCCAAACATACCACATGTTCTTAGGCATATCTTCGTGCTTGTCTTCTCAAGCTCCCAAAACACATCCATTTGCCGCAATCACTAGGCTCTTGGAACATATCTTGTAAGCTATCGAGCTCTAAGTCCATCTATCACACGGACCAGAGCAACATACACGTTGGCCTATCCACTAGGCTATTATACCAATTGTTAAATGGGTATCAGGATGCAATACATCTTCACTCGTGCATCTTCATCCTGCTGCTCAGGCTCTGACATCCATTTCTCATCTAGGATCAGAGCTCCATACTCTTAAGCTTGATTGGTCAAGCTCTGATACCAATTGTCAAATAGGTATCAGAGGGTAATATCTCTGTAGCCTCTCATCTAGGCTCTGATACCAATTGTCACGGCCTTTTTGTCACGTTAGGTCGACCCGGCATATTATGCTCAAAGACACGGGTCGATAGTGCGGAATATCAAATCCTAACGTACCGTGCGGCGCTATGTATTCCCTCCTAACACATAGCCAGCCTTCCCGAACATATTCGGAGCATCTCGACTATCAAGTCATCTTGGTTCCCAACCAATAATGCGGCATGACACCAACGTGTCCCAACCTACGAGCATAGCTCGAGCCGTCCCGTATAACGCTTCATTGAGTCATAGACTCTCGCCCACTATAAAGGATACCAACATACGTGCGGAGCACACCAAGCCGCATATGCGGATCTTGCCATCTAGTCTCAAGCATCCGGCACCTAATCATCTCGGCTACCATCCGGACATTGGGCATAGGAGCATCCATCTCTAATAAGCTACCTCATGCCCAACATAGCACATCAAGGCTTGGCCCCTTGAATAGCTTAATCCTCCTAATGGAATATGCTAGCACGACGCACGCCTCGCCATGGCATGAGAATATGCAACACACCTTCCAAAGGAACCCGCAGTAACCTATCTCCAGGTACTGTCCCGAGCCATTTCCTATGACAAGGGAACCCGTGCAATATGCTTCTCTCGCATACGCTAGGCCGGCCTCATGGGTTGCGCCACGAGGATGCTCACTTTCGTGCATACCATGCTAAGATGGGCGAGCTCCCATCCACGAGGTCTTGGCATATGCTGGATGCATATGAGGAAGGGAGACCACCCCCTCCTAAGGTGCAAAC
>NW_028238210.1:192500-202500 GCF_041429995.1 Eschscholzia californica
GGCCTTTGCTCCTTCGTTACTCGTCCAAATCCAACAAACTTGCATTCGTTGGAAAGGTCTTTTCACAAGGATTCTTTTGATATATAATAATAGCGATTCCGATAAATATTTATTTTTTTATGAATTTTTAAGTGAATAAACAATTAAAAATTCAAAAAAAATAGAAAAAAAATATTTTTTTCCCGATTCTTTCTCCAATATTCCTGATAAATACCCACACACCCACATATGGAGAATGGTCGAAAATGCTCGAGTGGATATCGAGATGTCCGACGAAGCACCACTTGGAAGGGCCGAGGCACGGGACGCCCGAGCTGTTGCTCGGGCCGGCACGGGACGCGCATGGGACATCCCGGGACGGCATGGGACGCCCTCGCTACAGCTCGAGACGGCCAGGTACGCCCGAGACTTGGCTCGGGACGGCCTGGGACGCCCTCGCCATAGCTCGGGACGGCCTGGGACGCCCGAGACTAGGCTCGGGACGGCCTCGGCACAGCACGGGACGGCCTGGGACGCCCTTGCCACAGCTCGGGACGGCATGGGACGCCCGAGACTTTGCTCGGGACGGCCTGGGACGCCCTTGCCACAGCTCGGGACGGCCTGGGACGGCCTCGGCACAGCTCGGGACGGCCTGGGACGCCCGAGACTTTGCTCGGGACGGCCTGGGACGTCCGAGACTTTGCTCGGGACGGCCTGGGACGCCCGAGACTTGGCTCGGGACGGCCTGGGACGCCCTCGCTCCAGCTCGGGACGCCCTGGGACGGCCTCGACACAGCTCGGGACGGCCTGGGACGTCCGAGACTTTGCTCGGGCCGGCCTGGGACGCCCGAGACTTGGCTCGGGACGGCCTGGGACGCGCTCGGCACAGCTCGGCACAGGCCGGGACGCCCGAGCCGAGCTTCGGGTCGCACGAAATCTCTTCGTATTCCGACATATTAGAAGCTTCCCATCATGTAGTAGGCCGAGCTTTGCCCTTTGGATGCCCTATGGTGCTTGGCGAGCACTAGGGAACGTGCCAGCACAAGTGCTGTGCACGCTCTGGGGAAGGAGCTCAACCCTCCCCCTTATAGTGCAAAGTTATTGTTTTTCCTATTTTCACAAGGAAACATCAATTTTTTAACCAAGCATACTGGGCCTTTACTCCTTCGTTACTCGTCGGAATCCAGCAAACTTATACTCGTTGGAAAGGTCTTTTCGCAAGGATTTTTTTGATATATTATAATAGCGATTCCGATAAATATTTATTTTTCTATGAATTTTTAAGTGAATAAACACCGGAAAATTCATAAAAAATAGAAAAAAAAATATTTTCTTCCGTTTCTTTTCTCCAATAATTCATAAATAATACCTCAATAGTATTAATGAAGAGAGAGTCGAAATGGCCCGGGTGGATTTCGAAATGTCCCACGACCCCATAGAATGCACGGGCCAGCCGAGCCAAAAGAATGGGACGCGCACGGGACAGCATTGGTCAGGCTCGGGACGGCACGGGACAGCACGGGACGCGCATGGGACGGCACGGGACGCGAATGGGACGGCCTTGCTAAGGCTCGGGACGGCATGGGACAGCACGGGACGCGAATGGGACGGCCTTGCTAAGGCTCGGGACGGCATGGGACAGCTCGGGACGCGCATGGGACGGCCTTGGTGAGGCTCGGGACGGCCTTGGTCAGGCTCGGGACGGCATGTCACGGCCCTGGTGAGGCTCGGACGGCACGGGACGCGCATGGGACGGCACGGGACGGCCTGGGACGGCCTTTGTGAGGCTCGGACGGCACGGGACGCGCATGGGACGGCCTTGGCGAGGCTCGGGACGGCATGGGACAGCACGGGACGGCCTCGGCACAGCTCGGACGGCACGGGACGCGCATGGGACGGCCTTGGCGAGGCTCGGGACGGCATGGGACAGCACGGGACGGCACGGGACGGCCTCGGCACAGCTCGGACGGCACGGGACGGCCTTGGCGAGGCTCGGGACGGCATGGGACAGCACGGGACGGCACGGGACGGCCTCGGCACAGCTCGGACGGCACGGGACGGCCTTGGCGAGGCTCGGGACGGCATGGGACAGCACGGGACGGCACGGGACGGCCTCGGCACAGCTCGGACGGCACGGGACGGCCTTGGCGAGGCTCGGGACGGCATGGGACAGCACGGGACGGCCTCGGCACAGCTCGGGACGGCACGAGACGCGCATGGGACGGCCTTGGTGAGGCTCGGACGGCACGGGACGCGCATGGGACGGCCTTGGTGAGGCTCGGACGGCACGGGACGCGCATGGGACATCATGGGACGCACATGGGACACCTTATGGGGATCATCAAGGGACGTTGCACGGGACATTCTTTCCCACGAAGGGCATTTACATGGGACATCTTAGGAGTCGAGAGCCGGCACATGGGACAACGTAGTTCACACGCACGGAACACTTTACTTTCGTTTGGAACGTCGTGGGATCTTTATGTCCCCATTAGCACCGAACCTTTAACATGCTAGGAAGCTATGTTCGATCTTCTCGAAGTGTCGATGGAACTTCGATGGATACACATCCGATCCGATGTTATGATGATGTACTTTCTCCGAGATCGATGTTGGGGCCGTATTCCGATGTCATGATGATGTACTTTCTCCGAGATCGATGGGACGGCCTTGGTAAGGCATGGTTCGGCCTTGGTAAGGCATGGGTCGGCCTTGCTAAGGCATGGGACGCGCATGGGATGGCCTTCGTAAGGCATGGGACGGTCTTGTAAGGCACGGGACGCGCATGGGACGGCCTTGTAAGGCATGGGACGACCTTCGTAAGGCGTGGGTCGGCCTTGTAAGGCTCGGGACGCCATGGGACGGCACGGGACAGCACGGGACGCGCAAGGGACGGCCTTGGTATGCCTCGGGACGGCCTTGGTAAGGCTCGGGACGGCCTTGGTATGCCTCGGGACGCCATGGGACAGCTGGGGACGCCATGGGACGGCCTGGGACTGCCTTGGTAAGGCTCGGGACGCCATGGGACGGCCTGGGACTGCCTTGGTAAGGCTCGGGACGCCATGGGACGGCACGGGACGCGCACGGGACGGCCTTGGTAAGGCTCGGGACGCCATGGGACGGCACGGGACGCGCACGGGACGGCCTTGGTAAGGCTCGGGACGCCATGGGACGGCCTTGGTAAGCCTCGGGACGGCCTTGGTAAGGCTCGGGACGCCATGGGACAGCAGGGGACGCCATGGGACGGCCAGGGACTGCCTTGGTAAGGCTCGGGACGCCATGGGACGGCCTGGGACGCGCACGGGACGGCCTTGGTAAGGCTCGGGACGCCATGGGACGGCACGGGACGCGCACGGGACGGCCTGGGACGCATCCTGGGATGCCTGAGCCAGCAAGGTCGCGGCATGGGACATTCTTAGGCATCAAGGGTCGCGGCATGGGACATTCTTAGGCGTCAAGGGTCGGGGCATGGGACATTCTTAGGCGTCAAGGGTCGTGGCATGGGACATCACATGGGCCATCTTATGCTTCTTAGGCACCAAGGGTCGGGACGTGGGTGCGTTAAGGCAGGGACATCTTATTGGGACTTGGTGCGCTCCAACACCCTTTGCGGGACACCAAGGCAGGGACATCTTAGTGGGACTTGGTGCGTTCCAACACCCTTTGCGGGACACCAAGGCATGGACATTTTAGTGAGCGGGCGCACACCTCCTGCGGGAAAAATACACACGTAGCCCGGTAGCGGAAAACGTGCAAAATATATTTAAGGGGATGATGTATGTGTTGTTGGGTAAATGGGGTTAAGTGTTGGGGGGGGGAGGGGGGGACGAATCGGTGCGACACGGGGCTGAATCTCAGTGGATCGTGGTGTAGGGTTTTATACCCTTCTACTAGTGTTTATAGCGGAAATATGACATCTAATGTCTACACTAGTATTCCCAGGATCACATGCAAAACTAGTAATTAATCTAATGGAGATAGTGGATTACCTTAATCGCTTTTCCCTCAAACTAGTTGAATTGATTGAAGAAGACCAAGAGCTTCAAGTGTAGCTCCTCTACTTGGGACACGAGCAATCAATTTGATCTCCCACCTTGTTGTATAGCTAGCACACCAATGGTGGTTGGATAATAAGAAGACCTTCTTCTTGCTTGACTAGATAGATAGTTAATGGGAATTAGCTCACTTTCTCCTCTCTACTTGATGTGGTAGAGTAAGAAAGCTTAGAGAGAAATTCCACACCTTATTCTCTGCCCTAAGAGTGTTTATATAGAACCCTAATAAGAATCCACCTCCTTTTAGGTTTCCCAAAACACCCTTTAGAATAAGATTTAGGGAAATAGTCGAAAATAGCAACTATTGGTATTTTCTCAATTCCCTAAGGAGATGACGTCCAAACCCAGCCAAAATTGGCAGATTTAATGTTCATAACATAAGGAAACGTCCCTCCAAAAATCAGCCCAATCCGAGCCCTAAAAGTGCCCGAATCGGCCTAGGCCCAAAAACCCTGCTTTTGGCCTTTTTGTACTATCTTTGCCTAATTCCTTTTTAGGCCTATGAGATATGTTTATGGGACACTCCCATGATTATATCTCACTCCCACTAGTCATATCCTAGATCAATTTGTCACTCTTATGTGTAACCCGTTGTAGGATCCGATCGAAGTTAGCCGCGAATTACTTCGTAATTCGACGATCGTAGTTGGTCTCTAGCTACAACTCTACGATCCCTAAATCAATCGGACTTGATGATCTTCCACATCAATTGTCCTATCCGACAAATTGTTCGCATTGTCACCTTGGTCGAAGGACATCTCCTTCAACTCCTTCAGACTCCCACTTGGACTTAGAACAAGTGCAATGCCTCGATTCCCGTGTCAATTTAGTATCCCATCTGATACGTCACGTCATTCAGACTTTCTTGATATCCGAGTACAACTGTAAAAGACAAACGATTAACTTTTAATCCGTTTGAGCGCGGCCACGCATTTTCAGTTGCTACTCATCAAGTGGCCTTGAGACACTTTGTACCTAATGTGATTAGGGTGACACAATCCATTCTTGCGCTCCCACTTAACTTCATGTCTATCCTGTCCTTCCCAGTGTCCGCCTTTATAACCTCCTTTTACGGCGCGGCGTTTAACGGAACCAAAGTCGGGCATTCCTTACATAAGATGAGTGGAGCACTCATGTTTTGAGGAATCTCTCCAATTGTCTTTATGAGAAGTATTGACGTTCATCACGAGTGATGTACTTCTCATTTGAGGGTTATCCAGTGTATAAACCTTTCACACACCCACGTAGTCGAATAGAATATACTATTCCTATAGCCCATGAAACTGCGCTATCCCATCGACTCCCGTGCTAGTCTTCGTGAGTCATTGTTGTCCATGCAATGACCTGGACCAGGGATTCGATAATAAATATTCCAAGTTCACTTAATAGGGTTTCATTCATCAGATCACGTATCTGACAAACCTATTCGGAATGTTTTATCATCAATGGACTGTCGTTTAAATACTAAACCAAATTTAGACGACTTGTGAAATAACTCTATTATTTCTGATAACGAGAGTTGTAAATCTGAGCCTCTTCCGTAAAACTCTTTTTACCCACTCAGTTTTACTCGTCAAGGTTTAAAATTATACCTCATGCCTTAGACTGTGTATGAATCTCATACTATGTCTTAGGTGACAGTTCAGTTTGACTACCGTGGTAGTCAGTTTTAAACTTTGCTAATTATCAATTAATTTGAAGACGGTTATCTTCAACCTTGATAATTTCTAGTAACTTTTACTAGAGTTAAGGCTTTTAATTCTTTATGTAGTATTTGCAACAGTTCCCGGCTTAAACACTTTTAGCCTGCTTTCCTTCCATGTCTGAAAGTTTGCTACGATGACATGTTCAATTTTGTACTACTTCATCCTTTAGCCTTCTAGGATGTACTAAGTAGTGTTTCGGTTTTCCAATCCGAATTCGGATGTTTAAATGCTAATCATGTCCAACATGATTGACTTTATGTTTTCGAACATAAATGTCTCTCTCATGCGTGCCAGCTCATCGGTGTCTTTTCAGACTCCGATTTTTGCAACGCCCTCTGTCATGAGTTTTTGGGTCGAAATTCTTTTAGACTTTCCGAGTCTTAGATTTTCTGTTTCGGATCTCAAGCATCTCAGCGTACTGAGTCTCTCTAATCCTATCATCCTTTTGATCTATGCCTATAGATCTTCAGATGCCCAAAATGGCATTTTATCCTTTTGTGTGTGGTCCTTTATTGAGTCAGTTCGTTACTGTTATACAACACCTTATGTCGTACTCAATCTTTTGTATGTACTCTGCATACGGACCCGGAAGGTTTGTTTCTCCCACTTACCTTCTTGAAACTCGTGATTCAAGATTTTCTTCATTCCTCAGGAATCAAACTTCTTTGATTGCCTTTTGAATCGAAGATTCTAACTCTTGCGTGCTTTTAATCCGTTGATAGATTTTTGAAGCATGCATGTGGACATAACTTGATTGGAAGAATCTTTATTCTTCTTGTCTCGTTTCGGGAAACATGAATGTTTCCATCCTTCTCAGTTTTCTATTTTGGAAAACCAATTTAGGTCTTCTGTTGACTTAAATTATCAAGCTTCATGTCTTGACGAGATATGGATTCCACGATGATTTTGGCTTCTAGCCAAAATCTAGAGTCAGTTTCCGTTTCTGCGCAGGTCTTTTATCTCTTCAGAAATAACCTTTATTTTCTGAGTCTTTGAGATTTGACCTTTTAGGGCTTTTGAACAACAATTTGGAATTTTCTCAACTACTTTGAGATATTCCTTTAGAGACACTTTCATTTGTTTTGAGAGTTCTCCGGCGAATGACATTCGCTTTTGTGCGGTGGGTTTATAAGATCATATCTTTAACCTTTCCTTTTCCGAGGAGCCGCAGTTTGTTGCTCTTGGTCGAATTTAATCGTCTTGTACAAGTTTCATGATTGTTCTTCATGACTCTTCATGATTTTTCTCATGATCGAATTAAATCGACTTGTACATTTTTCTCCCACTTGTTCTTGTAATAATTAGTGCTAATTATTAGAAGAATACTATCATGAGCAACAAACACTTTGTTCTCTTGATTGGTTATGGAAGAAGTCCAAATTTCTTTCAAAGAAATTACGTCAGATATTAGCTAGTTTTTGTAACGCTGTTACAAGTTTTAGCCTTTAAACGGACTTTGGTAAGTATGAAAACGATCGTTTCTAGAATATGTCCAAAAATATTTGGAAGACTGGCTTAAACCCATCTTTGATCGAATTATGCATAGTAATGTTCGATTTCTCCCACTGAATCCACCATCCCTCAGATGTGTTCCATGGAGCGAGTTGGGAAACGGTTTCTCAACTCCTTTGATGGTTATCAAGTATTTGACTCAAGTTTTTACCACTCCAATCTAATCGGATGACTTAAACTCTCTTGTCAAAATGATTCTTTTACTTCGGTTTGTACTTTGTTTGAACCTTACAAACATTCCGACTTATACTTTATGATTTGTACGTTTCCATACTTCATGAAGTTGTCAGAGTACGTATTTGAAGTTTCTCTCGTTAGCTTCTGCAAGTAAACTTATAGGTCTGCATAACACTGTATGAGTCCTAATAGATTACTAGTCTCTATGCCTTTTGAAAAGGGTGACTTTGTCAATTAGTCCTTAAGACCCAATTGACAATGCTGAAGTTTAATGAGTTTGAATCTCTTGATTTTAGCCATTATCAATGTTAACCTTCAGTTAATTTTACCACTGGTTTAAAACATCATATGTTTCTAGAAGAACAAAATAATCACTATTAAGTTCTAAGCTAGATCAGTGTCTAAAAGAAGACTTTGATCCCTTTCAGCATCCCTAGCATTACTGCTTCTGCTCCCTCTTGGATCTTTACTTCTTTTAGTCAAGTATGTAATTCCCTTAAGCTCCACGGAGCCGCACATCCGGTTTAAAATACCTGATGAAGGAATTTTACGATACTTGTTTTTAACTTTGTTAACAAGGATACGGAACCGGAATTCATAATTCCATTCCATTTGTCCTCCAGGTGCTAAAGGTAGTTTCCTTTTAAATGGTCTAGCCATTGTTTGGAAACATTCACAGTAATGAGGAATACTCTTGATCATGTACTCGGCAACTGCTTTTCTTTGATCAAATGTTTGCCTCACTTGACTGACCCTTTGCCCTTTTGAATCCCAAGAGCTCTTTCTTAGATTCTTTGTACCAAATCTCAAGAACCTTTCTTAGATTGGATATTCCCGTATGTTCTGCTCAGTTTGACCGTAACAACCTGAGTGACTCATCTAAGGTCTTATCTATCTTTGTTCAATCGATATTGAATTGGGTGATAGATGTATTCTGTTGTCTTCCCTTAGGATGACTTTCAGATTGCCTTGGAGGTCTCGTACCTCCCCATTTATGACTTCTGTAGGAATTTCTTCCTTAGTTTGTCTTAATGGTTATGCTAGCATCCATTACTCTTCCAAAGAGAATGTTATACGATTGCTTGCAAAAGGCTTTTGACCTTCTCTTGTATGAGTCAACATTAGGATTGGGTATTCTAGTGACCTTCCTTTTGAATCTGAGAACTATTCTCGGATTCATTCTTCCATTCTAGGAAGTGGATCAACACCTCCCATAGGTGTGATTCAATTGTTGAAACCGTTTCTATGTGTCATCTTAAAAACTACATAAAGAAATGACAAAGTTTTAAAACTCGTTATCGTTTTTGAAAAACTTAGTTTTCCCACATTATTCAATAAAAATCGTCCCCGATTGAATAAGTGATTCCAAGACCCCAGTTCTTCGGAGTAAAGCGGACGAAGGCCCTACCCTTTGACTCCGTCGTTCCGGGTGAGTGAACTACTTCACTGATCATACCTTATGACTCTTGGTTGATAGATTTCATTAATGAATGACTAATCTATCCTTTTGCCTCGAGTATCCAAGACTCTCTTGCTGATCTCGTTGAGTAGAACCATTTAGACGTGTAGGCCTCTTCTATAGACCTACCCGCATTGTCCCAAGGTAGAGGAGGTACTCTGCGAAGGCCGACCCACCTTCCTCGAACAAGGGCGCAACGAGTGTCTTAATCTGGATAGGCGATTACTCAAGATTACTTTTGGGGACTTTTACGCTAGTCTGGCGTTTGTTATAGTGAACTATTTAGCCTAACTAACATCCACGACATAAAGCGTAAATAAGTAAGTAAATGCGCGCGAGAAAGTAAATCAAGCAGACATGGATCCTAGTATGGCCCCTAACCTAGAAGATCTAATCTCCTTTGGTTTTCTTCTTGTTTCGCCTTTTGGTTCGTCTAGATCTCCATCCTTGAACCTCCATTGATTTCTCCCACTCGCCTTTGGATTCCATCCTTGAGTTTTCTTCAATGGACTCATTGACCCTAAACTCTAATTACAAGACTCTAACGATTCGCAGATCGTATAAACTTGAAATTAAAATTAATTACAAAGCATGCACCCATCCGTGCTTAAAACAAGAATAAAGATATAAATCTATGGCCATACTAGTTTCCCGCATTCACATCACATGCAATCATATAATATATCAAGGCTAAGAATTATATATGCATGATTATCTTGGGAGATACTTTTGTTGACATCACATGTCACATTACGGACCTTAAGTCTAAATTCGAAGAATTCAACTAGTGGTGCGTTCCGGTTTTATCTTTTATGATTTCTAAAATCATCTTTAAGAAAAACTCCGTTTCGGGTTTTGAAAGCCCGGGTCAATTTCGGAAAAACATTGGTTCGATTCTTAATGATTTCATAAATCAATTTAAAGAGAAATCCGTTTTGGCCTTCTGGATGGCCCGGATTGATTTTGGAATTATTTGGTTGGAATCGGAAGAAATTTTGGCAAAAACTCCCACTCGAATGATGGTTCCTTTTTGTGGTCCGAAAAGCCTCGAAAAAGCCCGGGACAAGTCCTAGACAAGTCCCGGCCCAAGCCCAGAAAAGGGCTCGGACAAG
>NW_028238210.1:222500-225000 GCF_041429995.1 Eschscholzia californica
TCCTGATAAATACCCACACACCCACATATGGAGAATGGTCGAAAATGCTCGAGTGGATATCGAGATGTCCGACGAAGCACCACTTGGAAGGGCCGAGGCACGGGACGCCCGAGCTGTTGCTCGGGCCGGCACGGGACGCGCATGGGACATCCCGGGACGGCATGGGACGCCCTCGCTACAGCTCGAGACGGCCAGGTACGCCCGAGACTTGGCTCGGGACGGCCTGGGACGCCCTCGCCATAGCTCGGGACGGCCTGGGACGCCCGAGACTAGGCTCGGGACGGCCTCGGCACAGCACGGGACGGCCTGGGACGCCCTTGCCACAGCTCGGGACGGCATGGGACGCCCGAGACTTTGCTCGGGACGGCCTGGGACGCCCTTGCCACAGCTCGGGACGGCCTGGGACGGCCTCGGCACAGCTCGGGACGGCCTGGGACGCCCGAGACTTTGCTCGGGACGGCCTGGGACGTCCGAGACTTTGCTCGGGACGGCCTGGGACGCCCGAGACTTGGCTCGGGACGGCCTGGGACGCCCTCGCTCCAGCTCGGGACGCCCTGGGACGGCCTCGACACAGCTCGGGACGGCCTGGGACGTCCGAGACTTTGCTCGGGCCGGCCTGGGACGCCCGAGACTTGGCTCGGGACGGCCTGGGACGCGCTCGGCACAGCTCGGCACAGGCCGGGACGCCCGAGCCGAGCTTCGGGTCGCACGAAATCTCTTCGTATTCCGACATATTAGAAGCTTCCCATCATGTAGTAGGCCGAGCTTTGCCCTTTGGATGCCCTATGGTGCTTGGCGAGCACTAGGGAACGTGCCAGCACAAGTGCTGTGCACGCTCTGGGGAAGGAGCTCAACCCTCCCCCTTATAGTGCAAAGTTATTGTTTTTCCTATTTTCACAAGGAAACATCAATTTTTTAACCAAGCATACTGGGCCTTTACTCCTTCGTTACTCGTCGGAATCCAGCAAACTTATACTCGTTGGAAAGGTCTTTTCGCAAGGATTTTTTTGATATATTATAATAGCGATTCCGATAAATATTTATTTTTCTATGAATTTTTAAGTGAATAAACACCGGAAAATTCATAAAAAATAGAAAAAAAAATATTTTCTTCCGTTTCTTTTCTCCAATAATTCATAAATAATACCTCAATAGTATTAATGAAGAGAGAGTCGAAATGGCCCGGGTGGATTTCGAAATGTCCCACGACCCCATAGAATGCACGGGCCAGCCGAGCCAAAAGAATGGGACGCGCACGGGACAGCATTGGTCAGGCTCGGGACGGCACGGGACAGCACGGGACGCGCATGGGACGGCACGGGACGCGAATGGGACGGCCTTGCTAAGGCTCGGGACGGCATGGGACAGCACGGGACGCGAATGGGACGGCCTTGCTAAGGCTCGGGACGGCATGGGACAGCTCGGGACGCGCATGGGACGGCCTTGGTGAGGCTCGGGACGGCCTTGGTCAGGCTCGGGACGGCATGTCACGGCCCTGGTGAGGCTCGGACGGCACGGGACGCGCATGGGACGGCACGGGACGGCCTGGGACGGCCTTTGTGAGGCTCGGACGGCACGGGACGCGCATGGGACGGCCTTGGCGAGGCTCGGGACGGCATGGGACAGCACGGGACGGCCTCGGCACAGCTCGGACGGCACGGGACGCGCATGGGACGGCCTTGGCGAGGCTCGGGACGGCATGGGACAGCACGGGACGGCACGGGACGGCCTCGGCACAGCTCGGACGGCACGGGACGGCCTTGGCGAGGCTCGGGACGGCATGGGACAGCACGGGACGGCACGGGACGGCCTCGGCACAGCTCGGACGGCACGGGACGGCCTTGGCGAGGCTCGGGACGGCATGGGACAGCACGGGACGGCACGGGACGGCCTCGGCACAGCTCGGACGGCACGGGACGGCCTTGGCGAGGCTCGGGACGGCATGGGACAGCACGGGACGGCCTCGGCACAGCTCGGGACGGCACGAGACGCGCATGGGACGGCCTTGGTGAGGCTCGGACGGCACGGGACGCGCATGGGACGGCCTTGGTGAGGCTCGGACGGCACGGGACGCGCATGGGACATCATGGGACGCACATGGGACACCTTATGGGGATCATCAAGGGACGTTGCACGGGACATTCTTTCCCACGAAGGGCATTTACATGGGACATCTTAGGAGTCGAGAGCCGGCACATGGGACAACGTAGTTCACACGCACGGAACACTTTACTTTCGTTTGGAACGTCGTGGGATCTTTATGTCCCCATTAGCACCGAACCTTTAACATGCTAGGAAGCTATGTTCGATCTTCTCGAAGTGTCGATGGAACTTCGATGGATACACATCCGATCCGATGTTATGATGATGTACTTTCTCCGAGATCGATGTTGGGGCCGTATTCCGATGTCATGATGATGTACTTTCTCCGAGATCGATGGGACGGCCTTGGTAAGGCATGGTTCGGCCTTGGTAAGGCATGGGTCGGCCTTGCTAAGGC
>NW_028238210.1:235000-240000 GCF_041429995.1 Eschscholzia californica
AAGTTTGCACCTTAGGAGGGGGTGGTCTCCCTTCCTCATATGCATCCAGCATATGCCAAGACCTCGTGGATGGGAGCTCGCCCATCCTTAGCATGGTATGCACGAAAGTGAGCATCCTCGTGGCGCAACCCATGAGGCCGGCCTAGCGTATGCGAGAGAAGCATATTGCACGGGTTCCCTTGTCATAGGAAATGGCTCGGGACAGTACCTGGAGATAGGTTACTGCGGGTTCCTTTGGAAGGTGTGTTGCATATTCTCATGCCATAGCGAGGCGTGCGTCGTGCTAGCATATTCCATAAGGAGGATTGAGCTATTCAAGGGGCCAAGCCTTGATGTGCTATGTTGGGCATGAGGTAGCTTATTAGAGATGGATGCTCCTATGCCCAATGTCCGGATGGTAAGCCGAGATGATAAGGTGTCGGATGCTTGAGACTAGATGGCAAGATCCGCATATGCGGCTTGGTGTGCTCCGCACATATGTTGGTATCCTTTATAGTGGGCGAGAGTCTATGACTCAAGGAAGCGTTATACGGGACGGCTCGAGCTATGCTCGTAGGTTTGGGACACGTTGGTGTCATGCCGCATTATTGGTTGGGAACCAAGATGACTTGATAGTCGAGATGCTCCGAATATGTTCGGGAAGGCTGGCTATGTGTTAGGAGGGAATACATAGCGCCGCACGGTACGTTAGGATTTGATATTCCGCACTATCGACCCGTGTCTTTGAGCATAATATGCCGGGTCGACCTAACGTGACAAAAAGGCCGTGACAATTGGTATCAGAGCCTAGATGAGAGGCTACAGAGATATTACCCTCTGATACCTATTTGACAATTGGTATCAGAGCCTGGATATCAGGCTATAGGTTATGGTGCTCTGATCCCATATGAGAATTGTGATCAGAGCCTGGGTGACAGGTGAGAGTATTGCGCTCTGATCCTATACGAGAAATGGATGTCAGAGCCTGAGCTGCAGGATGAAGATGCACGAGTTGAAGATGTATTGCATCCTGATAACCATTTAACAGTTGGTATAGCCTAGTGGATAGGCAAACGAGTATGTTGCTCTGGTCCGGGTGATAGATGGATCAAGAGCTTGATAGCTTACAAGATATGTTCCAAGAGCCTAGTGATTGTGGCAAATGGATATGTTTTGGGAGCTTGATGAGACAAGCATGAAGTTATGCCTAAGAACATGTGGTATGTTTGGAAGCATACTTCCAGAGCCTGGACGGCAGGTTCAAAGAGATGGTATCTATGCTCGAAGAGTTGACAAAGAGCTTAGTGATTCTCCCACTATGGTATAAGGTATACTGGAGTGTGTATGAAGAGCTACGTTGAGAGCATGATTCCAAGAGATGGCTTTCAGAGTGAGATGCATTCAAGATGATAGGGTCTCTGAAGCTGTGATACAGGATGGGACCTTTGTCGGGGGATGCATGGTGCATAAGGCGACGAGAGTTCCAATGGAAGGACTAGGCCGTGTGCACGGATGCTACGATGGTAGCTATACTTGGGTCTATGTTCCTTTGAGATGAAGGACATATGCTAGATGTGAGATGGAACCGTATTGACACAAGAAGTCATGTGCAAGCTGTAAGAGTTCAGTGTGACTTGGTTGGCAAGAAGGTACCATATATACTTGAGTCCTTTAGAGGTAAGGACAAGTGCAAAGATGGGATGAACCGAGAATGGCACGGTGAGTCGTGTGCGAGCTTAGTGCAGTAATGCTTAGTACGATTTGGTGCGCATTGGGTACATCATATGTTAGAGTCCTTGGAGTGGACAACAGGCTTGGTGTGAAGTGTACCAAGATGGCAAGTAGAGTCAGGCTGAGAGCTTGTGGTAAGCTAGTCTGAGTAAGCTTGTTGGATTGGCATCCAAGAGTGGAGCTATGTTGATCCGAGTAATACTTGAGCGTTAGAGCAGGGTATGGCAACAAGGTGTTGAAGGATACTCTCTTATGCTTAAGCCAAAGGTAGCATCGAGTGACTTGTGATGTTGTGAGTTCAAGCTACTTACAGAAGACAGTGGTCAAGGGTAAGATAGATGGACAGAGTACATCGTTGGACAAGTTGGTGCTAGATCAAGTTGTGCTTATGTGGTATGGTGCACGATAGAGTTCGGCACGGTGTATGCTAAGCGCATTTGAGTTCCAAAGAGAACGGACTCACTTGAGATGAGACATGGATATGCTTGCACGTTTGTGTGTGGTATGTCGCATGAGTGCTATAAGCCGAAACCAACATTGAAGCTTATGGACATATTTGTGTGAAGTCTATGGAGACAGATTCACGAGACCAAGTGAAGTACTGATGGTAGTTGGAACCGAGTTCAAGCCGTCAAGTAATATGAGGGTCGTTGTATCTGAAGTGGATCGGCCCATGTTTGAGTTATGCATTGGAGGTAAGTTGGAACCGAGTTCAAGCCTACAGTGTGCAATGAGTACGTGGTGACTGAGAAGAGATCAGCTCACGTTATGGGATTTCAGGATGGTGTGTCGTGGTGACATTAAGCATCGTCCAATTCTGGTGATAGTTGGAACCAAGTTCAGATCGTCAGAGATATGTGACAACGTCGAGTGTGACAGCGAGTTGTAAGCCGTATGGTGCTGCATAAGATGTGTTGGAACTTATGCGGTGGTACGTTCGGATGTGTTCAAGAGGGACACGAGCCTACCAAGATGCTCGGGTTAAGGAGCATCGCCAAAGATTAAATGGCAAGTGTGTGTCTAGATGCAGTCAGAGAGGACGTTCCCAAGAGTATGCCAATGGTGGATGGTTTGGTACCATGTAGTTCTCGCGGAGAGAAAGCTACCGTGCTCGTTCAGTGGACATCGAAGGCAACACGACAATTTCCCGAGGAAGGGATGGCACGGATGATGCCGAGCGCATGGGGCGCAAGCGCGGAGGCGCGATTTGAGATGTGCACAGAGGTGCAGGTGCAGAGGCACAATCGAGGCAAGGGTCGTCGAGAGAGGGGCGACATTGCGAAGAGTTCAAGTGGTATACACTCAAGGGTACAAGTAGTGATGCTTAGGTACCAGAGTGCACTTGATGTGAGAAGCCGGAGGGCGTAATGAGGGTCTCAATGAACAAGCAAACCAAGGAGTCAGAACGTGGAGTACATGGGTACGTTGGGTCTGATCCAGAGGTGAGTGACATTGAAGACGAGTTGCTTTGCGATGGCAACATTGCAGGCACATGGCAAGACGCAGTGGCGTCGAGATGCTAACTCGGGTGAAGGCAACGGTTGCTGAGGTACCAGGGTGACGAGTTGTGTCGCAGTTCACTGCGATACGCATGGCAAGATTGGTCACAAAAGCAGAGATGGAAGGTGACAATCGAGATGCCAACTCGAGGTGAAGCCGAGGAGGTGAGGTACCTGAGTTCGAGGAGGGGCGGAGGCTGCAACAGAGAAGCGACATTGAGCATGGATGAATGGTAGAGAAGACCATTATCCTAACGCATCGGAGGATGCATTGCAGAAGATTGAGTTAACCCGGAGGGGGAACCTGCGCGACGAGACTGCGTAGTTGAGTTCGCACGGAGGTGCGGTCTGCCGAAGGCATGAAGGTGCAGTGGTAGCATCGGAGTGGAGGCAGAAGATTGAAGTACTCCAAACTTAGTCGACGAGGACGTCGACATTACAAGTGGGGGAGTATGTCACGTGCATATTGTTGAGCATGCATATGACGTGACGAGTGCTAGGAGCACGTACGAGCATATAGGCCGTAGGGCCGAATACGAGGTCGAGATAGGGCAAGAGTGCCAAGCAAGCTTCCTTAGGCCATGCACGGGACGCCCGTGGCATTCAAGACTTTGTCAAGGATACGAAGGGTCATTTGGACGAGAGTATGCCTGGTTAAAAGGATTGATGTTTCCTTGTGGAAATAGGCAAAACAAGAAGTTTGCACCTTAGGAGGGGGTGGTCTCCCTTCCTCATATGCATCCAGCATATGCCAAGACCTCGTGGATGGGAGCTCGCCCATCCTTAGCATGGTATGCACGAAAGTGAGCATCCTCGTGGCGCAACCCATGAGGCCGGCCTAGCGTATGCGAGAGAAGCATATTGCACGGGTTCCCTTGTCATAGGAAATGGCTCGGGACAGTACCTGGAGATAGGTTACTGCGGGTTCCTTTGGAAGGTGTGTTGCATATTCTCATGCCATAGCGAGGCGTGCGTCGTGCTAGCATATTCCATAAGGAGGATTGAGCTATTCAAGGGGCCAAGCCTTGATGTGCTATGTTGGGCATGAGGTAGCTTATTAGAGATGGATGCTCCTATGCCCAATGTCCGGATGGTAAGCCGAGATGATAAGGTGTCGGATGCTTGAGACTAGATGGCAAGATCCGCATATGCGGCTTGGTGTGCTCCGCACATATGTTGGTATCCTTTATAGTGGGCGAGAGTCTATGACTCAAGGAAGCGTTATACGGGACGGCTCGAGCTATGCTCGTAGGTTTGGGACACGTTGGTGTCATGCCGCATTATTGGTTGGGAACCAAGATGACTTGATAGTCGAGATGCTCCGAATATGTTCGGGAAGGCTGGCTATGTGTTAGGAGGGAATACATAGCGCCGCACGGTACGTTAGGATTTGATATTCCGCACTATCGACCCGTGTCTTTGAGCATAATATGCCGGGTCGACCTAACGTGACAAAAAGGCCGTGACACTTGGTCAGGCTCGGGACGGCATGTCACGGCCCTGGTGAGGCTCGGACGGCACGGGACGCGCATGGGACGGCACGGGACGGCCTGGGACGGCCTTTGTGAGGCTCGGACGGCACGGGACGCGCATGGGACGGCCTTGGCGAGGCTCGGGACGGCATGGGACAGCACGGGACGGCCTCGGCACAGCTCGGACGGCACGGGACGCGCATGGGACGGCCTTGGCGAGGCTCGGGACGGCATGGGACAGCACGGGACGGCACGGGACGGCCTCGGCACAGCTCGGACGGCACGGGACGGCCTTGGCGAGGCTCGGGACGGCATGGGA
>NW_028238210.1:245000-250000 GCF_041429995.1 Eschscholzia californica
CCGAGGACACTGCATCCTAACATGGTTAGGAGGACATAATCCATTCTTGCGCTCCCACTCAACTTCATGTCTATCCTGTCCTTCCCAGTATCCGCCTTTATAACCTCCTTTTACGGCGCGGCGTTTAACGGAACCAAAGTCAGACATTCCTTACATAAGATGAGCTGAGCACTCATGTTTTGAGGAATCTCTTCAATCTTGTCTTTATGAGAAGTTTGACGATTTCATCATTCTTTGGATGAACTTCTCATGTTGAGGGTTATTCCAGCGCATAATCTCTATTATGCACTCACGTAGTCGAATCGAATACACTATTCCTATAGCCCATGAAACTGCGCTATCCCATCGACTCCCGTACTAGTCTTCGTGAGTCATTGTTGTCCATGCAATGACCTGGACTAGGGAATTGATAATGAATCACTCCAAGTTCACTTAGTAGGGTTTCATTCATCAGATCACGTATCTGACAAGCCTACTCGGAGCGTTTTCTTTATCGTGTGGACTGTCTCTTAAAATACCAAACCAAATTCTAAGGACAAAATAAAATTTCTTTTATTTTATTTATCGAATGTAAGTAATTAGGCACATAAACTCTTTTATGAATCCAAATTACATTTGTTGCCATTCCCCAATGCGCTTTATACCAATGTCCCTCATGTGTGAATCATGTTTGGACTGAGGTAACGGTTTGGTCAACGGATCTGCAACGTTATCATCCGTATGAACCTTGCAAATTACCACATCTTTTCTTTCTATGATTTCTCTAATCAAGTGGTACTTCCTTTGGATATGTTTGGATTTTTGGTGCGCTCTTGGTTCCTTGGCTTGGGCTATTGCTCCGTTGTTGTCACAATAGAGAGTCACGCCCTCTTCCATGCCAGGTACGACACCAAGTTCTATCATGAACTTCTTGATCCAAACTCCTTCCTTTGCAGCTTCCGAGGCCGCTAGGTATTCTGCTTCAGTGGTAGAGTCTGCAACTGTGCTCTGCTTGGAACTTTTCCAACATACCGCTCCTCCATTCAGACAGTAGACGAACCCAGATTGTGATTTGAAGTCGTCTCTATCAGTTTGAAAGCTTGCATCCACATGGCCTACAACTTTTAGTGTATCTTCCCCGCCATATACCAGGAAATGATCCTTAGTCCTTTTCAGGTACTTTAGGATATTCTTGGCGGCGTGCCAGTGCGCTTGGCCTGGATTTGATTGGTAACGGCTACACATGCTCAAAGCATATGAGACGTCTGGGCGAGTGCAGATCATGGCGTACATGATTGATCCTATTGCCGAAGCATAGGGTACTTTCATCATGTGTGCTAGCTCATCAGGACTCTTAGGACACTGATCTTTGCTAAGCACCATACCATGTGACATGGGAAGGAATCCTCTTTTGGAGTTTGTCATCTCGAACCGTTGAAGAATCTTATCTATATAAGTTTCTTGACTAAGTCCGATCATCCTCTTTGATCTATCTCTATAGATCTTGATTCCCAATATGTATTCTGCTTCCCCTAGGTCCTTCATAGAGAAGCATTTCCGAAGCCAGTCTTTAACTGATTCCAACATCGGAATCTTGTTTCCTATGATTAATATGTCATCGACATAAAGGACTAAGAAAACTAGGTCGCTCCCACTAACCTTCTTGTAAACACAAGATTCTTCTGCATTCTTGAGAAATCCAAATTCTTTGATTTTTTCGTCGAATCGAAGATTCCAACTCCGGCTTGCTTGCTTGAGTCCATAAATGGATTTCTTAAGCTTGCAAACTTTTCCAGCATTTTTGGAATCTAAAAAACCTTCGGGTTGTGTCATGTACACATCCTCTTCCAAGTGTCCGTTTAGGAAGGCGGTTTTGACATCCATTTGCCAAATCTCATAATCATAATGAGCTGCAATTGCTAGAATGATCCGAATGGATTTAAGCATTGCGACAGGTGAAAAGGTTTCATCATAGTCTATACCATGAATCTGTTTGTATCCTTTCGCCACGAGTCTAGCTTTGAAAACGCTAACGTTTCCATCCTTGTCAGTTTTTACTTTGAAAACCCATTTGCATCCGATTGGTTTTGCTCCATCGGGCAAATCGATCAAGTTCCATACTTGATTTTCTGACATGGAATCCATTTCCGACCTCATGGCTTTTAGCCATTTTTCGGAGTCGGGGCTCGCCATAGCTTGGTTGTAGGTACTCGGCTCATTATCTTCTAACAGTAGGATATCTGTTTTCTGAGATAATTCCTGGAGCCTTTGAGATCTACGAGGGGCCTGAGCAACTTTTGGAGTGTTCTCAACTAGTTGAGATGTCTCCTGCGAATTTAATTCGACTTGAGCGGGAGGTACTCTCTCGACCTCATTTTCCTCTTCCATACTTTGTGTATAGATAGGAGCCGCTAAACCTCTTGATATCTCTATATCTGTGTTTATTTGTTGCTCATATCGAATTTCATCGATATCTACATTTCTCCCACTTGTCTGTTTGGAAAGGAATTCCTTTTCAAGGAAGACACCATCTCGAGCAACAAACACTTTGTTCTCAGATTCGTGGTAGAAGTAGTAACCCCTTGTCTCTTTTGGATAGCCCACAAAGAGACATTTGTCTGATTTAGGTGCGAGTTTGTCTCCTTGTAAACGTTTTACATAAACTTCGCATCCCCAGACTTTGAGAAAAGACAGCTTTGGAACCTTTCCAAACCATAACTCATATGGCGTCTTTTCTACAGCTTTTGACGGAGCTCGGTTAAGTGTGAAAGCAGCCGTTTCTAGAGCATACCCCCAGAACGTGTTTGGAAGATTTGCTAAACTCATCATAGATCGAACCATGTCTAACAAGGTGCGATTTCTCCTTTCAGAAACACCATTCATCTGGGGTGTTCCTGGCGGAGTGAGTTGAGATACTATACCACAACTCCTAAGATGATCGTCAAATTCTTGACTCAAATATTCACCACCTCGATCGGATCGAATGGCTTTTATTTTCTTGCCAAGTTGATTCTCTACTTCGTTCTGAAATTGTTTGAACATGTCAAACGATTCGGACTTATGCCTCATCAAGTATATGTAACCATAACGAGTGAAGTCATCCGTGAACGTGATGAAGTAGCCATAGTTACCTCTCGCCGGAGTACTCATTGGTCCGCATACATCCGTATGTATGAGTTCCAAGGGTTCTTTGGCTCGGTCTCCTTTTCCTTTAAAAGAAGACCTCGTCATTTTACCCATTAAACATGATTCGCATGTGTCATATGATTCTAAATTATACGAACCTAGAAGTCCATGCTCATGGAGCTTCTTCATGCGTGTCATGTTAATGTGACCCAAACGACAATGCCAAAGGTAACTTGGATTTGAATCATCTGACCGTAGCCTATTGGTTTCTATGTTGAAGACTTCGTTCTCAATATTCGTAATATAGAGACCGTTGTATAGCTTAGCACTGGTATAAAACATTTCACCTTTGTATAAAGAACAACGCTGGTTTTTTATTAATAGGTGATATCCCTCTTTGTCTAATTCTGAGACAGAGATAATGTTTCTAGAAATAGAGGGTACATAATAGCAATTATGAAGTTCTAAAACTAGACCAGTTTCTAAAGGTAGACTGAATGTTCCTACAGCTTTTGCAGCAACCGTTGCTCTATTTGCTACTCGTAGGACAAGCTCCCTTCCAGATAAATACTTGATTCCCTTAAGGCCCTGCACATCATAAATGATATGAGCACCACATCCGGTATCGAATACCCAGGATTGAGAATCAAATGTATTTGCTAAGTTAACTTCGATAACATAGATACCTTGGTCGGAATCGCGAGTTCCTTCCTTTTTCCTTTTGTTCTTCTGAATCAGTTGAAGTTCTTTCTTTGATTCAGACATTCCAATGCCTCTCCGGATTGCCTTGGAAGTCCCGTACTTCCTCAACCGTGATTTGTTTCGGGACATGTCCCTTAATCGACGGATGATTGTGTGCGCATCCATTTTCCTGAATCTCTTTTGAAGATTAGGTTCCATGGTTGCCAACATAAGGCAAGTTACTGAAATTGATTTCATCCGGATACTTTTGGCCTGCTTTTGTTCCTCAACCTTTGAGTTCGCAGTTATTCTTGGAATAGGGGTATCCAGTACGCTTTCTTTGTTTGTAGACTTGAGAACACTTCTCAATCTCTTTTCCCAATCAAGGAAGTTATCCATGTTCAATTTGTCCTCATCAAGGATTGAACATAGGTTGAAAAGATTGATTTTTGCCATAGTAAAACTACATGAAACAGAAAAAGGATTTTGCTAAGTATTACATTCGATAATTTTTGCAAAAAAGTTCTACGTTTTTGCCACATTATTCAAGATAAAACATGTCCCTAGATGAATAATGCGATTCCGAGATCCCATCTCTCAAGGATTAAGCGGACTAGGGCCCTGCCCTTAATTCCCATTGATTTAGGTGAGTGAACACTTTCACTGATCATACCGTATGATTCTCGGTTGATGGATTACATGTTAAGTGTAAAATCCATCCTTTTGCCTCGAGTATCCAAGACTCTCTTGCTGATCTCGTTGAGTAGAACCATTTAGACATGTAGGCCTCTTCTATAGGCCTACCCGCAATGTCCCAAGGTAGAGGAGGTACTCTGCGAAGGCCGACCCACCTTCCTCGAACAAGGGCGCAAGGAGTGTCTTAATTTGGATAGGCACTGTACTCAAAATTACTTTTAGGGACTTTTACGCTAGTCTGGCGTTCGTTTTAGTGAACTAATTAGCCTAACTAACATCCACGACATAAAGCGTAAATAAGTAAGTAAATGCGCGCGAGAAAGTAAATCAAGCACATATGGATCCTAGTATGGCCTCTAACCTAGAAGATCTAATCTCCTTTGGTTTGCTTCTTGTTTCGTCTTTTGGTTCGTCTAGATCTCCATCTTTGAACCTCCATTGATTTCTCCCACTCACCTTAGGACTCCTTCCTTGAGCTTCTTCAATGGACTCATAAACCCTAAACTCTAATTACAAGA
>NW_028238210.1:257500-260000 GCF_041429995.1 Eschscholzia californica
GGACGCGCATGGGACATCCCGGGACGGCATGGGACGCCCTCGCTACAGCTCGAGACGGCCAGGTACGCCCGAGACTTGGCTCGGGACGGCCTGGGACGCCCTCGCCATAGCTCGGGACGGCCTGGGACGCCCGAGACTAGGCTCGGGACGGCCTCGGCACAGCACGGGACGGCCTGGGACGCCCTTGCCACAGCTCGGGACGGCATGGGACGCCCGAGACTTTGCTCGGGACGGCCTGGGACGCCCTTGCCACAGCTCGGGACGGCCTGGGACGGCCTCGGCACAGCTCGGGACGGCCTGGGACGCCCGAGACTTTGCTCGGGACGGCCTGGGACGTCCGAGACTTTGCTCGGGACGGCCTGGGACGCCCGAGACTTGGCTCGGGACGGCCTGGGACGCCCTCGCTCCAGCTCGGGACGCCCTGGGACGGCCTCGACACAGCTCGGGACGGCCTGGGACGTCCGAGACTTTGCTCGGGCCGGCCTGGGACGCCCGAGACTTGGCTCGGGACGGCCTGGGACGCGCTCGGCACAGCTCGGCACAGGCCGGGACGCCCGAGCCGAGCTTCGGGTCGCACGAAATCTCTTCGTATTCCGACATATTAGAAGCTTCCCATCATGTAGTAGGCCGAGCTTTGCCCTTTGGATGCCCTATGGTGCTTGGCGAGCACTAGGGAACGTGCCAGCACAAGTGCTGTGCACGCTCTGGGGAAGGAGCTCAACCCTCCCCCTTATAGTGCAAAGTTATTGTTTTTCCTATTTTCACAAGGAAACATCAATTTTTTAACCAAGCATACTGGGCCTTTACTCCTTCGTTACTCGTCGGAATCCAGCAAACTTATACTCGTTGGAAAGGTCTTTTCGCAAGGATTTTTTTGATATATTATAATAGCGATTCCGATAAATATTTATTTTTCTATGAATTTTTAAGTGAATAAACACCGGAAAATTCATAAAAAATAGAAAAAAAAATATTTTCTTCCGTTTCTTTTCTCCAATAATTCATAAATAATACCTCAATAGTATTAATGAAGAGAGAGTCGAAATGGCCCGGGTGGATTTCGAAATGTCCCACGACCCCATAGAATGCACGGGCCAGCCGAGCCAAAAGAATGGGACGCGCACGGGACAGCATTGGTCAGGCTCGGGACGGCACGGGACAGCACGGGACGCGCATGGGACGGCACGGGACGCGAATGGGACGGCCTTGCTAAGGCTCGGGACGGCATGGGACAGCACGGGACGCGAATGGGACGGCCTTGCTAAGGCTCGGGACGGCATGGGACAGCTCGGGACGCGCATGGGACGGCCTTGGTGAGGCTCGGGACGGCCTTGGTCAGGCTCGGGACGGCATGTCACGGCCCTGGTGAGGCTCGGACGGCACGGGACGCGCATGGGACGGCACGGGACGGCCTGGGACGGCCTTTGTGAGGCTCGGACGGCACGGGACGCGCATGGGACGGCCTTGGCGAGGCTCGGGACGGCATGGGACAGCACGGGACGGCCTCGGCACAGCTCGGACGGCACGGGACGCGCATGGGACGGCCTTGGCGAGGCTCGGGACGGCATGGGACAGCACGGGACGGCACGGGACGGCCTCGGCACAGCTCGGACGGCACGGGACGGCCTTGGCGAGGCTCGGGACGGCATGGGACAGCACGGGACGGCACGGGACGGCCTCGGCACAGCTCGGACGGCACGGGACGGCCTTGGCGAGGCTCGGGACGGCATGGGACAGCACGGGACGGCACGGGACGGCCTCGGCACAGCTCGGACGGCACGGGACGGCCTTGGCGAGGCTCGGGACGGCATGGGACAGCACGGGACGGCCTCGGCACAGCTCGGGACGGCACGAGACGCGCATGGGACGGCCTTGGTGAGGCTCGGACGGCACGGGACGCGCATGGGACGGCCTTGGTGAGGCTCGGACGGCACGGGACGCGCATGGGACATCATGGGACGCACATGGGACACCTTATGGGGATCATCAAGGGACGTTGCACGGGACATTCTTTCCCACGAAGGGCATTTACATGGGACATCTTAGGAGTCGAGAGCCGGCACATGGGACAACGTAGTTCACACGCACGGAACACTTTACTTTCGTTTGGAACGTCGTGGGATCTTTATGTCCCCATTAGCACCGAACCTTTAACATGCTAGGAAGCTATGTTCGATCTTCTCGAAGTGTCGATGGAACTTCGATGGATACACATCCGATCCGATGTTATGATGATGTACTTTCTCCGAGATCGATGTTGGGGCCGTATTCCGATGTCATGATGATGTACTTTCTCCGAGATCGATGGGACGGCCTTGGTAAGGCATGGTTCGGCCTTGGTAAGGCATGGGTCGGCCTTGCTAAGGCATGGGACGCGCATGGGATGGCCTTCGTAAGGCATGGGACGGTCTTGTAAGGCACGGGACGCGCATGGGACGGCCTTGTAAGGCATGGGACGACCTTCGTAAGGCGTGGGTCGGCCTTGTAAGGCTCGGGACGC
>NW_028238211.1:0-2500 GCF_041429995.1 Eschscholzia californica
AGGGGCAAATACGTGGGACTCAACTCGTTGCCTCCGCGGAAGGTATGCAGCACAGGAACCGTATATTGGCCCGGCACTCGAAGGTGTCGGGAGCCGACTGAACAGGAACGAGAGCCGAAGGTTCCCATGCGAACAGCAGGAAGCCCAACAGCACACTCGAACCAAACACCACTCACACGCCAACACGTCGTCGGACAGTCAACCGCCCGCGTCGCTCCAATGCGCTCCGCTCGCCCCGAAAGGCTGCAGAGGCGCAAGAGACCAACGCGGGACAGTCCCGGCCGACACGCTGTGCGTGAAAAATCCATCGAACTAGGTCGCGCCAAAGCTGCGCGCGTCGCTTCTCGGGAGCTGCCCCTTCAGCTCCCACGACGTGCGCTTCGCCATCGTGCTGCACCAAGGAAGCTTCCGAGGTGCAGCACTTTCGCATCTTTGGGGCCGGCTGGGGACTCTTGTGCCTAACGAGCTTCCCCAGCAGCTCGGACACCTTCGGGGATGCTTCCCCAAGTGTCCGGCATAGGCTGGGGACTTTTCGATTTTTGGCCCATGGTGCCCCCCGGGCCCCCCCAGCAGCTCGGACACCTTCGGGGATGCTTCCCCAAGTGTCCGGCATAGGCTGGGGAGTTTTTGATTTTTGGCCCGTGGTGCCCCCCCGGGCCCCCCCAGCTGCCTCTTCGATTTCCCACGTCGGGGATGAGTTGGGCAACTCTTGGAAGCTTCCCATCCACCCCCGTGCCGAGCTTTGCCCTTGGGATGCCTTATGTTGCATCCCAAGGGCCAAGGCACCTGCCAGCCCAAGGGCTGTGCACGGCCTGGGGAGGGAGCTCACCCCTCCCCTATATAGTGCAAAGTTATTGTTTTCCCTATTTTCACAAGGAAACATCAAATTTTTAACCAAGCATACTCGGCCTTTGCTCCTTCGTTACTCGTCCAAATCCAACAAACTTGCATTCGTTGGAAAGGTCTTTTCACAAGGATTCTTTTGATATATAATAATAGCGATTCCGATAAATATTTATTTTTTTATGAATTTTTAAGTGAATAAACAATTAAAAATTCAAAAAAAATAGGAAAAAAATATTTTTTTCCCGATTCTTTCTCCAATATTCCTGATAAATACCCACACACCCACATATGGAGAAAGGTCGAAAATGCTCGAGTGGATATCGAGATGTCCGACGAAGCACCACTTGGAAGGGCCGAGGCACGGGACGCCCGAGCTGTTGCTCGGGCCGGCACGAGACGCGCATGGGACAGCCCGGGACGGCATGGGACGCCCTCGCTACAGCTCGGGACGGCCAGGTACGCCCGAGACTTGGCTCGGGACGGCCTGGGACGCCCTCGCAATAGCTCGGGACGGCCTGGGACGCCCGAGACTAGGCTCGGGACGGCCTCGGCACAGCTCGGGACGGCCTGGGACGCCCTTGCCACAGCTCGGGACGGCCTGGGACGCCCGAGACTTTGCTCGGGACGGCCTGGGACGGCCTCGGCACAGCTCGGGACGGCCTGGGACGCCCGAGACTTTGCTCGGGACGGCCTGGGACGTCCGAGACTTTGCTCGGGACGGCCTGGGACGTCCGAGACTTGGCTCGGGACGGCCTGGGACGCCCGGGACGTGGCTCGGGACGGCCTGGGAAGTCCGAGACTTTGCTCGGGCCGGCCTGGGTCGCCCGAGACTTGGCTCGGGACGGCCTGGGACGCCCGAGACTTGGCTCGGGACGGCCTGGGACGCGCTCGGCACAGCTCGGGACAGGCCGGGACGCCCGAGCCGAGCTTCGGGTCGCACGAAATCTCTTCGTATTCCGACATATTAGAAGCTTCCCATCATGTAGTAGGCCGAGCTTTGCCCTTTGGATGCCCTATGGTGCTTGGCGAGCACTAGGGAACGTGCCAGCACAAGTGCTGTGCACGCTCTGGGGAAGGAGCTCAACCCTCCCCCTTATAGTGCAAAGTTATTGTTTTGCCTATTTTCACAAGGAAACATCAATTTTTTAACCAAGCATACTGGGCCTTTACTCCCTCGTTACTCGTCGGAATCCAGCAAACTTATACTCGTTGGAAAGGCCTTTTCGCAAGGATTTTTTTGATATATTATAATAGCGATTCCGATAAATATTTATTTTTCTATGAATTTTTAAGTGAATAAACACCGGAAAATTCATAAAAAATAGAAAAAAAAAATATTTTCTTCCGTTTCTTTTCTCCAATAATTCATAAATAATACCTCAATAGTACAAACGAAGAGAGAGTCGAAATGGCCCGGGTGGGTTTCGAAATGTCCCACGACCCCATAGAATGCACGGGCCAGCCGAGCCAAAGCAGGGGACGCGCATGGGACAGCACGGGACGCGCACGGGACAGCGTCCCTATGGCTCGGGACGGCATGGGACAGCACGGGACGCCCTTGGTAAAGCTCGGGAATCCCATCGGACGCGCATGGGACGGCCTTGCTAAGGCTCGGGACGGCATGGGACGCGCATGGGACGGCCTTGCTAAGGCT
>NW_028238211.1:32500-35000 GCF_041429995.1 Eschscholzia californica
CCGTGCCGAGCTTTGCCCTTGGGATGCCTTATGTTGCATCCCAAGGGCCAAGGCACCTGCCAGCCCAAGGGCTGTGCACGGCCTGGGGAGGGAGCTCACCCCTCCCCTATATAGTGCAAAGTTATTGTTTTCCCTATTTTCACAAGGAAACATCAAATTTTTAACCAAGCATACTCGGCCTTTGCTCCTTCGTTACTCGTCCAAATCCAACAAACTTGCATTCGTTGGAAAGGTCTTTTCACAAGGATTCTTTTGATATATAATAATAGCGATTCCGATAAATATTTATTTTTTTATGAATTTTTAAGTGAATAAACAATTAAAAATTCAAAAAAAATAGGAAAAAAATATTTTTTTCCCGATTCTTTCTCCAATATTCCTGATAAATACCCACACACCCACATATGGAGAAAGGTCGAAAATGCTCGAGTGGATATCGAGATGTCCGACGAAGCACCACTTGGAAGGGCCGAGGCACGGGACGCCCGAGCTGTTGCTCGGGCCGGCACGAGACGCGCATGGGACAGCCCGGGACGGCATGGGACGCCCTCGCTACAGCTCGGGACGGCCAGGTACGCCCGAGACTTGGCTCGGGACGGCCTGGGACGCCCTCGCAATAGCTCGGGACGGCCTGGGACGCCCGAGACTAGGCTCGGGACGGCCTCGGCACAGCTCGGGACGGCCTGGGACGCCCTTGCCACAGCTCGGGACGGCCTGGGACGCCCGAGACTTTGCTCGGGACGGCCTGGGACGGCCTCGGCACAGCTCGGGACGGCCTGGGACGCCCGAGACTTTGCTCGGGACGGCCTGGGACGTCCGAGACTTTGCTCGGGACGGCCTGGGACGTCCGAGACTTGGCTCGGGACGGCCTGGGACGCCCGGGACGTGGCTCGGGACGGCCTGGGAAGTCCGAGACTTTGCTCGGGCCGGCCTGGGTCGCCCGAGACTTGGCTCGGGACGGCCTGGGACGCCCGAGACTTGGCTCGGGACGGCCTGGGACGCGCTCGGCACAGCTCGGGACAGGCCGGGACGCCCGAGCCGAGCTTCGGGTCGCACGAAATCTCTTCGTATTCCGACATATTAGAAGCTTCCCATCATGTAGTAGGCCGAGCTTTGCCCTTTGGATGCCCTATGGTGCTTGGCGAGCACTAGGGAACGTGCCAGCACAAGTGCTGTGCACGCTCTGGGGAAGGAGCTCAACCCTCCCCCTTATAGTGCAAAGTTATTGTTTTGCCTATTTTCACAAGGAAACATCAATTTTTTAACCAAGCATACTGGGCCTTTACTCCCTCGTTACTCGTCGGAATCCAGCAAACTTATACTCGTTGGAAAGGCCTTTTCGCAAGGATTTTTTTGATATATTATAATAGCGATTCCGATAAATATTTATTTTTCTATGAATTTTTAAGTGAATAAACACCGGAAAATTCATAAAAAATAGAAAAAAAAAATATTTTCTTCCGTTTCTTTTCTCCAATAATTCATAAATAATACCTCAATAGTACAAACGAAGAGAGAGTCGAAATGGCCCGGGTGGGTTTCGAAATGTCCCACGACCCCATAGAATGCACGGGCCAGCCGAGCCAAAGCAGGGGACGCGCATGGGACAGCACGGGACGCGCACGGGACAGCGTCCCTATGGCTCGGGACGGCATGGGACAGCACGGGACGCCCTTGGTAAAGCTCGGGAATCCCATCGGACGCGCATGGGACGGCCTTGCTAAGGCTCGGGACGGCATGGGACGCGCATGGGACGGCCTTGCTAAGGCTCGGGACGGATGGGACAGCACGGGACGCGCATCGGACGGCCTTGCTAAGGCTCGGGACGGCATGGAACAGCACGGGACGGCCTTGGTGAGGCTCGGGACGGCATGGGACAGCACGGGACGGCCTTGGTGAGGCTCGGGACGGCATGGGACAGCACGGGACGGCCTTGGTGAGGCACGGGACGGCCTCGGTGAGGCTCGGGACGGCATGGGACAGCACGGGACGGCCTTGCTAAGGCTCGGGATGGCCTGGGACGGCCTTGGTGAGGCTTGGACGGCACGGGACGCGCATGGGACAGCATGGGACGGCCTTGGTAAGGCTGGGCACGGCATGGGACGCACATGGGACACCTTATGGGGATCATCAAGGGACGTTGCACGGGACATTCTTAGCCATGAAGGGCCTTCACATGGGACATCTTAGGAGTCAAGAGCCGGCACATGGGACAATGGAGTTCACACGCACGGAACACTTCGGCTACTTCCGTTCGGAACGTCGTGGGATCTTTATGTCCCCATTAGCACCGACGCATCAACATGCTAGGAAGCTAGGTCCGAACTTCTCGAAGTGTCGATGGCACTTGGACGGATACGCATCCGATCCGATGTTATGATGATGTACTTTCTCCGATATCGATGTCGGGGTGTATTCCGATGTTATGATGTACTTCCTCCGAGATCGATGGGACGACCTTGGTAAGGCATGGGTCGGCCTTGGTAAGGCTCGGACGGCA
>NW_028238212.1:12500-15000 GCF_041429995.1 Eschscholzia californica
TCGGGGATGCTTCCCCAAGTGTCCGGCATAGGCTGGGGAGTTTTTGATTTTTTGCCCGTGGTGCCCCCCCGGGCCCCCCCAGCCGCCTCTTCGATTTCCCACGTCGGGGATGAGTTGGGCAACTCTTGGAAGCTTCCCATCCACCCCCGTGCCGAGCTTTGCCCTTGGGATGCCTTATGTTGCATCCCAAGGGCCAAGGCACCTGCCAGCCCAAGGGCTGTGCACGGCCTGGGGAGGGAGCTCACCCCTCCCCTATATAGTGCAAAGTTATTGTTTTCCCTATTTTCACAAGGAAACATCAAATTTTTAACCAAGCATACTCGGCCTTTGATCCTTCGTTACTCGTCCAAATCCAACAAACTTGCATTCGTTGGAAAGGTCTTTTCACAAGGATTCTTTTGATATATAATAATAGCGATTCCGATAAATATTTATTTTTTTATGAATTTTTAAGTGAATAAACAATTAAAAATTCAAAAAAAATAGAAAAAAAATATTTTTTTCCCGATTCTTTCTCCAATATTCCTGATAAATACCCACACACCCACATATGGAGAATGGTCGAAAATGCTCGAGTGGATATCGAGATGTCCGACGAAGCACCACTTGGAAGGGCCGAGGCACGGGACGCCCGAGCTGTTGCTCGGGCCGGCACGGGACGCGCATGGGACAGCCCGGGACGGCATGGGACGCCCTCGCTACAGCTCGGGACGGCCAGGTACGCCCGAGACTTGGCTCGGGACGGCCTGGGACGCCCTCGCCATAGCTCGGGACGGCCTGGGACGCCAGAGACTAGGCTCGGGACGGCCTCGGCACAGCTCGGGACGGCCTGGGACGCCCTTGCCACAGCTCGGGACGGCCTGGGACGCCCTTGCCACAGCTCGGGACGGCCTGGGACGCCCGAGACTTTGCTCGGGACGGCCTGGGACGGCCTCGGCACAGCTCGGGACGGCCTGGGACGCCCGAGACTTTGCTCGGGACGGCCTGGGACGCCCGAGACTTGGCTCGGGACGGCCTGGGACGCCCTCGCTACAGCTCGGGACGCCCTGGGACGGCCTCGACACAGCTCGGGACGCCCTGGGACGTCCGAGACTTTGCTCGGGCCGGCCTGGGACGCCCGAGACTTGGCTCGGGACGGCCTGGGACGCCCGAGACTTGGCTCGGGACGGCCTGGGACGCCCGAGACTTGGCTCGGGACGGCCTGGGACGCGCTCGGCACAGCTCGGGACAGGCCGGGACGCCCGAGCCGAGCTTCGGGTCGCACGAAATCTCTTCGTATTCCGACATATTAGAAGCTTCCCATCATGTAGTAGGCCGAGCTTTGCCCTTTGGATGCCCTATGGTGCTTGGCGAGCACTAGGGAACGTGCCAGCACAAGTGCTGTGCACGCTCTGGGGAAGGAGCTCAACCCTCCCCCTTATAGTGCAAAGTTATTGTTTTTCCTATTTTCACAAGGAAACATCAATTTTTTAACCAAGCATACTGGGCCTTTACTCCTTCGTTACTCGTCGGAATCCAGCAAACTTATACTCGTCGGAAAGGTCTTTTCGCAAGGATTTTTTTGATATATTATAATAGCGATTCCGATAAATATTTATTTTTCTATGAATTTTTAAGTGAATAAACACCGGAAAATTCATAAAAAATAGAAAAAAAAATATTTTCCTCCGTTTCTTTTCTCCAATAATTCATAAATAATACCTCAATAGTATTAATGAAGAGAGAGTCGAAGTGGCCCGGGTGGATTTCGAAATGTCCCACGACCCCATAGAATGCACGGGCCAGCCGAGCCAAAAGAATGGGACGCGCACGGGACAGCATTGGTCAGGCTCGGGACGGCACGGGACAGCACGGGACGCGCATGGGACAGCACGGGACGCGAATGGGACGGCCTTGCTAAGGCTCGGGACGGCATGGGACAGCTCGGGACGCGCATGGGACGGCACGGGACGCGCATGGGACGGCCTTGGTGAGGCACGGGACGGCCTTGGTCAGGCTCGGGACGCGCATGGGACGGCACGGGACGGCCTTTGTGAGGCTCGGACGGCACGGGACGCGCATGGGACGGCCTTGGCGAGGCTCGGGACGGCATGGGACAGCACGGGACGGCCTCGGCACAGCTCGGACGGCACGGGACGCGCATGGGACGGCCTCGGCACAGCTCGGACGGCACGGGACGGCCTTGGCGAGGCTCGGGACGGCAAGGGACGGCCTCGGCACAGCTCGGGACGGCACGAGACGCGCATGGGACGGCCTTGGTGAGGCTCGGACGGCACGGGACGCGCATGGGACATCATGGGACGCACATGGGACACCTTATGGGGATCATCAAGGCGTCTTGCACGGGACATTCTTTCCCACGAAGGGCATTTACATGGGACATCTTAGGAGTCGAGAGCCGGCACATGGGACAACGTAGTTCACACGCACGGAACACTTTACTTTCGTTTGGAACGTCGTGGGATCTTTATGTTCCCATTAGCACCGAACCTTTAACATG
>NW_028238213.1:17500-20000 GCF_041429995.1 Eschscholzia californica
CCAAGGTCGTCCCATCGATCTCGGAGAAAGTACATCATAACATCGGAATACACCCCGACATCGATATCGGAGAAAGTACATCATCATAACATCGGATCGGATGCGTATCCGTCCAAGTGCCATCGACACTTCGAGAAGTTCGGACCTAGCTTCCTAGCATGTTGATGCGTCGGTGCTAATGGGGACATAAAGATCCCACGACGTTCCGAACGGAAGTAGCCGAAGTGTTCCGTGCGTGTGAACTCCATTGTCCCATGTGCCGGCTCTTGACTCCTAAGATGTCCCATGTGAAGGCCCTTCATGGCTAAGAATGTCCCGTGCAACGTCCCTTGATGATCCCCATAAGGTGTCCCATGTGCGTCCCATGCCGTGCCCAGCCTTACCAAGGCCGTCACATGCTGTCCCATGCGCGTCCCGTGCCGTCCAAGCCTCACCAAGGCCGTCCCAGGCCATCCCGAGCCTTAGCAAGGCCGTCCCGTGCTGTCCCATGCCGTCCCGAGCCTCACCGAGGCCGTCCCGTGCCTCACCAAGGCCGTCCCGTGCTGTCCCATGCCGTCCCGAGCCTTACCAAGGCCGTCCCGTGCTGTCCCATGCCGTCCCGAGCCTTACCAAGGCCGTCCCGTGCTGTCCCATGCCGTCCCGAGCCTCACCAAGGCCGTCCCGTGCTGTCCCATGCCGTCCCGAGCCTCACCAAGGCCGTCCCGTGCTGTTCCATGCCGTCCCGAGCCTTAGCAAGGCCGTCCGATGCGCGTCCCGTGCTGTCCCATCCGTCCCGAGCCTTAGCAAGCCCGTCCCGAGCCTTAGCAAGGCCGTCCCATGCGCGTCCGATGGGATTCCCGAGCTTTACCAAGGGCGTCCCGTACTGTCCCATGCCGTCCCGAGCCATAGGGACGCTGTCCCGTGCGCGTCCCCTGCTGTCCCATGCGCGTCCCCTGCTTTGGCTCGGCTGGCCCGTGCATTCTATGGGGTCGTGGGACATTTCGAAACCCACCCGGGCCATTTCGACTCTCTCTTCATTTATACTATTGAGGTATTATTTATGAATTATTGGAGAAAAGAAACGGAAGAAAATATTTTTTTTTCTATTTTTTATGAATTTTCCGGTGTTTATTCACTTAAAAATTCATAGAAAAATAAATATTTATCGGAATCGCTATTATAATATATCAAAAAAATCCTTGCGAAAAGGCCTTTCCAACGAGTATAAGTTTGCTGGATTCCGACGAGTAACGAAGGAGTAAAGGCCCAGTATGCTTGGTTAAAAAATTGATGTTTCCTTGTGAAAATAGGCAAAACAATAACTTTGCACTATAAGGGGGAGGGTTGAGCTCCTTCCCCAGAGCGTGCACAGCACTTGTGCTGGCACGTTCCCTAGTGCTCGCCAAGCACCATAGGGCATCCAAAGGGCAAAGCTCGGCCTACTACATGATGGGAAGCTTCTAATATGTCGGAATACGAAGAGATTTCGTGCGACCCGAAGCTCGGCTCGGGCGTCCCGGCCTGTCCCGAGCTGTGCCGAGCGCGTCCCAGGCCGTCCCGAGCCAAGTCTCGGGCGTCCCAGGCCGTCCCGAGCCAAGTCTCGGGCGTCCCAGGCCGTCCCGAGCCAAGTCTCGGGCGTCCCGAGCTGTAGCGAGGGCGTCCCAGGCCGTCCCGAGCCAAGTCTCGGGCGTCCCAGGCCGTCCCGAGCAAAGTCTCGGACGTCCCAGGCCGTCCCGAGCAAAGTCTCGGACGTCCCAGGCCGTCCCGAGCAAAGTCTCGGGCGTCCCAGGCCGTCCCGAGCTGTGCCGAGGCCGTCCCAGGCCGTCCCGAGCAAAGTCTCGGGCGTCCCAGGCCGTCCCGAGCTGTGGCAAGGGCGTCCCAGGCCGTCCCGAGCAAAGTCTCGGGCGTCCCATGCCGTCCCGAGCTGTGGCAAGGGCGTCCCAGGCCGTCCCGAGCTGTGCCGAGGCCGTCCCGAGCCTAGTCTCGGGCGTCCCAGGCCGTCCCGAGCTATGGCGAGGGCGTCCCAGGCCGTCCCGAGCCAAGTCTCGGGCGTACCTGGCCGTCCCGAGCTGTAGCGAGGGCGTCCCATGCCGTCCCGGGCTGTCCCATGCGCGTCCCGTGCCGGCCCGAGCAACAGCCCGGGCGTCCCGTGCCTCGGCCCTTCCAAGTGGTGCTTCGTCGGACATCTCGATATCCACTCGAGCATTTTCGACCATTCTCCATATGTGGGTGTGTGGGTATTTATCAGGAATATTGGAGAAAGAATCGGGAAAAAAATATTTTTTTTCTATTTTTTTTGAATTTTTAATTGTTTATTCACTTAAAAATTCATAAAAAAATAAATATTTATCGGAATCGCTATTATTATATATCAAAAGAATCCTTGTGAAAAGACCTTTCCAACGAATGCAAGTTTGTTGGATTTGGACGAGTAACGAAGGAGCAAAGGCCGAGTATGCTTGGTTAAAAATTTGATGTTTCCTTGTGAAAATAGGGAAAACAATAACTTTGCACTATATAG
>NW_028238213.1:50000-52500 GCF_041429995.1 Eschscholzia californica
CCCATCGATCTCGGAGAAAGTACATCATAACATCGGAATACACCCCGACATCGATATCGGAGAAAGTACATCATCATAACATCGGATCGGATGCGTATCCGTCCAAGTGCCATCGACACTTCGAGAAGTTCGGACCTAGCTTCCTAGCATGTTGATGCGTCGGTGCTAATGGGGACATAAAGATCCCACGACGTTCCGAACGGAAGTAGCCGAAGTGTTCCGTGCGTGTGAACTCCATTGTCCCATGTGCCGGCTCTTGACTCCTAAGATGTCCCATGTGAAGGCCCTTCATGGCTAAGAATGTCCCGTGCAACGTCCCTTGATGATCCCCATAAGGTGTCCCATGTGCGTCCCATGCCGTGCCCAGCCTTACCAAGGCCGTCACATGCTGTCCCATGCGCGTCCCGTGCCGTCCAAGCCTCACCAAGGCCGTCCCAGGCCATCCCGAGCCTTAGCAAGGCCGTCCCGTGCTGTCCCATGCCGTCCCGAGCCTCACCGAGGCCGTCCCGTGCCTCACCAAGGCCGTCCCGTGCTGTCCCATGCCGTCCCGAGCCTTACCAAGGCCGTCCCGTGCTGTCCCATGCCGTCCCGAGCCTTACCAAGGCCGTCCCGTGCTGTCCCATGCCGTCCCGAGCCTCACCAAGGCCGTCCCGTGCTGTCCCATGCCGTCCCGAGCCTCACCAAGGCCGTCCCGTGCTGTTCCATGCCGTCCCGAGCCTTAGCAAGGCCGTCCGATGCGCGTCCCGTGCTGTCCCATCCGTCCCGAGCCTTAGCAAGCCCGTCCCGAGCCTTAGCAAGGCCGTCCCATGCGCGTCCGATGGGATTCCCGAGCTTTACCAAGGGCGTCCCGTACTGTCCCATGCCGTCCCGAGCCATAGGGACGCTGTCCCGTGCGCGTCCCCTGCTGTCCCATGCGCGTCCCCTGCTTTGGCTCGGCTGGCCCGTGCATTCTATGGGGTCGTGGGACATTTCGAAACCCACCCGGGCCATTTCGACTCTCTCTTCATTTATACTATTGAGGTATTATTTATGAATTATTGGAGAAAAGAAACGGAAGAAAATATTTTTTTTTCTATTTTTTATGAATTTTCCGGTGTTTATTCACTTAAAAATTCATAGAAAAATAAATATTTATCGGAATCGCTATTATAATATATCAAAAAAATCCTTGCGAAAAGGCCTTTCCAACGAGTATAAGTTTGCTGGATTCCGACGAGTAACGAAGGAGTAAAGGCCCAGTATGCTTGGTTAAAAAATTGATGTTTCCTTGTGAAAATAGGCAAAACAATAACTTTGCACTATAAGGGGGAGGGTTGAGCTCCTTCCCCAGAGCGTGCACAGCACTTGTGCTGGCACGTTCCCTAGTGCTCGCCAAGCACCATAGGGCATCCAAAGGGCAAAGCTCGGCCTACTACATGATGGGAAGCTTCTAATATGTCGGAATACGAAGAGATTTCGTGCGACCCGAAGCTCGGCTCGGGCGTCCCGGCCTGTCCCGAGCTGTGCCGAGCGCGTCCCAGGCCGTCCCGAGCCAAGTCTCGGGCGTCCCAGGCCGTCCCGAGCCAAGTCTCGGGCGTCCCAGGCCGTCCCGAGCTGTAGCGAGGGCGTCCCAGGCCGTCCCGAGCCAAGTCTCGGGCGTCCCAGGCCGTCCCGAGCAAAGTCTCGGACGTCCCAGGCCGTCCCGAGCAAAGTCTCGGACGTCCCAGGCCGTCCCGAGCAAAGTCTCGGGCGTCCCAGGCCGTCCCGAGCTGTGCCGAGGCCGTCCCAGGCCGTCCCGAGCAAAGTCTCGGGCGTCCCAGGCCGTCCCGAGCTGTGGCAAGGGCGTCCCAGGCCGTCCCGAGCAAAGTCTCGGGCGTCCCATGCCGTCCCGAGCTGTGGCAAGGGCGTCCCAGGCCGTCCCGAGCTGTGCCGAGGCCGTCCCGAGCCTAGTCTCGGGCGTCCCAGGCCGTCCCGAGCTATGGCGAGGGCGTCCCAGGCCGTCCCGAGCCAAGTCTCGGGCGTACCTGGCCGTCCCGAGCTGTAGCGAGGGCGTCCCATGCCGTCCCGGGCTGTCCCATGCGCGTCCCGTGCCGGCCCGAGCAACAGCCCGGGCGTCCCGTGCCTCGGCCCTTCCAAGTGGTGCTTCGTCGGACATCTCGATATCCACTCGAGCATTTTCGACCATTCTCCATATGTGGGTGTGTGGGTATTTATCAGGAATATTGGAGAAAGAATCGGGAAAAAAATATTTTTTTTCTATTTTTTTTGAATTTTTAATTGTTTATTCACTTAAAAATTCATAAAAAAATAAATATTTATCGGAATCGCTATTATTATATATCAAAAGAATCCTTGTGAAAAGACCTTTCCAACGAATGCAAGTTTGTTGGATTTGGACGAGTAACGAAGGAGCAAAGGCCGAGTATGCTTGGTTAAAAATTTGATGTTTCCTTGTGAAAATAGGGAAAACAATAACTTTGCACTATATAGGGGAGGGGTGAGCTCCCTCCCCAGGCCGTGC
>NW_028238214.1:17500-25000 GCF_041429995.1 Eschscholzia californica
GATTTTTTTGATATATTATAATAGCGATTCCGATAAATATTTATTTTTCTATGAATTTTTAAGTGAATAAACACCGGAAAATTCATAAAAAATAGAAAAAAAAATATTTTCTTCCGTTTCTTTTCTCCAATAATTCATAAATAATACCTCAATAGTATAAATGAAGAGAGAGTCGAAATGGCCCGGGTGGGTTTCGAAATGTCCCACGACCCCATAGAATGCACGGGCCAGCCGAGCCAAAGCAGGGGACGCGCATGGGACAGCAGGGGACGCGCACGGGACAGCGTCCCTATGGCTCGGGACGGCATGGGACAGTACGGGACGCCCTTGGTAAAGCTCGGGAATCCCATCGGACGCGCATGGGACGGCCTTGCTAAGGCTCGGGACGGGCTTGCTAAGGCTCGGGACGGATGGGACAGCACGGGACGCGCATCGGACGGCCTTGCTAAGGCTCGGGACGGCATGGAACAGCACGGGACGGCCTTGGTGAGGCTCGGGACGGCATGGGACAGCACGGGACGGCCTTGGTGAGGCTCGGGACGGCATGGGACAGCACGGGACGGCCTTGGTAAGGCTCGGGACGGCATGGGACAGCACGGGACGGCCTTGGTAAGGCTCGGGACGGCATGGGACAGCACGGGACGGCCTTGGTGAGGCACGGGACGGCCTCGGTGAGGCTCGGGACGGCATGGGACAGCACGGGACGGCCTTGCTAAGGCTCGGGATGGCCTGGGACGGCCTTGGTGAGGCTTGGACGGCACGGGACGCGCATGGGACAGCATGTGACGGCCTTGGTAAGGCTGGGCACGGCATGGGACGCACATGGGACACCTTATGGGGATCATCAAGGGACGTTGCACGGGACATTCTTAGCCATGAAGGGCCTTCACATGGGACATCTTAGGAGTCAAGAGCCGGCACATGGGACAATGGAGTTCACACGCACGGAACACTTCGGCTACTTCCGTTCGGAACGTCGTGGGATCTTTATGTCCCCATTAGCACCGACGCATCAACATGCTAGGAAGCTAGGTCCGAACTTCTCGAAGTGTCGATGGCACTTGGACGGATACGCATCCGATCCGATGTTATGATGATGTACTTTCTCCGATATCGATGTCGGGGTGTATTCCGATGTTATGATGTACTTTCTCCGAGATCGATGGGACGACCTTGGTAAGGCATGGGTCGGCCTTGGTAAGGCTCGGACGGCACGGGACGCGCATGGGACGGCCTTAGTAAGGCTCGGGACAAAATGGGACAGCACGGGACGCCATGGGACGGCCTTGGTAAGGCTCGGGACGGCCTGGGACGGCCTTAGTAAGGCTCGGGACAGCACGGGACGTCCTTGGTAAGGCTCGGGACGGCATGGGACAGCGCGGGACGCCATGGGACGGCCTTGGTGAGGCTCGGACGGCACGGGACGCGCATGGGACGGCCTTAGTAAGGCTCGGGACAAAATGCGACGGCACGGGACGCCATGAGACGGCCTTGGTGAGGCTCGGACGGCACGGGACGCGCATGGGACGGCCTTAGTAAGGCTCGGGACAAAATGCGACAGCAAGGGACGCCATGGGACGGCCTTGGTGAGGCTCGGACGGCACGGGACGCGCATGGGACGGCCTTGTAGGGTTTTATACCCTTCTACTAGTGTTTATAGCGGAAATATGACATCTAATGTCTACACTAGTATTCCCAGGATCACATGCAAAACTAGTAATTAATCTAATGGAGATAGTGGATTACCTTAATCGCTTTTCCCTCAAACTAGTTGAATTGATTGAAGAAGACCAAGAGCTTCAAGTGTAGCTCCTCTACTTGGGACACGAGCAATCAATTTGATCTCCCACCTTGTTGTATAGCTAGCACACCAATGGTGGTTGGATAATAAGAAGACCTTCTTCTTGCTTGACTAGATAGATAGTTAATGGGAATTAGCTCACTTTCTCCTCTCTACTTGATGTGGTAGAGTAAGAAAGCTTAGAGAGAAATTCCACACCTTATTCTCTGCCCTAAGAGTGTTTATATAGAACCCTAATAAGAATCCACCTCCTTTTAGGTTTCCCAAAACACCCTTTAGAATAAGATTTAGGGAAATAGTCGAAAATAGCAACTATTGGTATTTTCTCAATTCCCTAAGGAGATGACGTCCAAACCCAGCCAAAATTGGCAGATTTAATGTTCATAACATAAGGAAACGTCCCTCCAAAAATCAGCCCAATCCGAGCCCTAAAAGTGCCCGAATCGGCCTAGGCCCAAAAACCCTGCTTTTGGCCTTTTTGTACTATCTTTGCCTAATTCCTTTTTAGGCCTATGAGATATGTTTATGGGACACTCCCATGATTATATCTCACTCCCACTAGTCATATCCTAGATCAATTTGTCACTCTTATGTGTAACCCGTTGTAGGATCCGATCGAAGTTAGCCGCGAATTACTTCGTAATTCGACGATCGTAGTTGGTCTCTAGCTACAACTCTACGATCCCTAAATCAATCGGACTTGATGATCTTCCACATCAATTGTCCTATCCGACAAATTGTTCGCATTGTCACCTTGGTCGAAGGACATCTCCTTCAACTCCTTCAGACTCCCACTTGGACTTAGAACAAGTGCAATGCCTCGATTCCCGTGTCAATTTAGTATCCCATCTGATACGTCACGTCATTCAGACTTTCTTGATATCCGAGTACAACTGTAAAAGACAAACGATTAACTTTTAATCCGTTTGAGCGCGGCCACGCATTTTCAGTTGCTACTCATCAAGTGGCCTTGAGACACTTTGTACCTAATGTGATTAGGGTGACACAATCCATTCTTGCGCTCCCACTTAACTTCATGTCTATCCTGTCCTTCCCAGTGTCCGCCTTTATAACCTCCTTTTACGGCGCGGCGTTTAACGGAACCAAAGTCGGGCATTCCTTACATAAGATGAGTGGAGCACTCATGTTTTGAGGAATCTCTCCAATTGTCTTTATGAGAAGTATTGACGTTCATCACGAGTGATGTACTTCTCATTTGAGGGTTATCCAGTGTATAAACCTTTTACACACCCACGTAGTCGAATAGAATATACTATTCCTATAGCCCATGAAACTGCGCTATCCCATCGACTCCCGTGCTAGTCTTCGTGAGTCATTGTTGTCCATGCAATGACCTGGACCAGGGATTCGATAATAAATATTCCAAGTTCACTTAATAGGGTTTCATTCATCAGATCACGTATCTGACAAACCTATTCGGAATGTTTTATCATCAATGGACTGTCGTTTAAATACTAAACCAAATTTAGACGACTTGTGAAATAACTCTATTATTTCTGATAACGAGAGTTGTAAATCTGAGCCTCTTCCGTAAAACTCTTTTTACCCACTCAGTTTTACTCGTCGAGGTTTAAAATTATACCTCATGCCTTAGACTGTGTATGAATCTCATACTATGTCTTAGGTGACAGTTCAGTTTGACTACCGTGGTAGTCGGTTTTAAACTTTGCTAATTATCAATTAATTTGAAGACGGTTATCTTCAACCTTGATAATTTCTAATAACTTTTACTAGAGTTAAGGCTTTTAATTCTTTATGTAGTATTTGCAACAGTTCCCGGCTTAAACACTTTTAGCCTACTTTCCTTCCATGTCTGAAAGTTTGCTACGATGACATGTTCAATTTTGTACTACTTCATCCTTTAGCCTTCTAGGATGTACTAAGTAGTGTTTCGGTTTTCCAATCCGAATTCGGATGTTTAAATGCTAATCATGTCCAACATGATTGACTTTATGTTTTCGAACATAAATGTCTCTCTCATGCGTGCTAGCTCATCGGTGTCTTTTCAGACTCCGATTTTTGCAACGCCCTCTGTCATGAGTTTTTGGGTCGAAATTCTTTTAGACTTTCCGAGTCTTAGATTTTCTGTTTCGGATCTCAAGCATCTCAGCGTACTGAGTCTCTCTAATCCTATCATCCTTTTGATCTATGCTTATAGATCTTCAGATGCCCAAAATGGCATTTTATCCTTTTGTGTGTGGTCCTTTATTGAGTCAGTTCGTTACTGTTATACAACACCTTATGTCGTACTCAATCTTTTGTATGTACTCTGCATACGGACCCGGAAGGTTTGTTTACTCCCACTTACCTTCTTGAAATTTCGTGATTCAAGATTTTCTTCATTCCTCAGGAATCAAACTTCTTTGATTGCCTTTTGAATCGAAGATTCTAACTCTTGCGTGCTTTTAATCCGTCGATAGATTTCTTAAGCATGCTTGTGGACATAACTTGATTGGAAGAATCTTTATTCTTCTTGTCTCGTTTCGGGAAACATGAATGTTTCCATCCTTCTCAGTTTTCTATTTTGGAAAACCAATTTAGGTCTTCTGTTGACTTAAATTATCAAGCTTCATGTCTTGACGAGATATGGATTCCACGATGATTTTGGCTTCTAGCCAAAATCTAGAGTCAGTTTCCGTTTCTGCGCAGGTCTTTTATCTCTTCAGAAATAACCTTTATTTTCTGAGTCTTTAAGATTTTATTTTGACCTTTCAGGGCTTTTGAACAACAATTTGGAGTTATCTCAACTACTTTGAGATATTCCTTTAGAGACACTTTCACTCGCTTTGAGAGTTCTCCTGCGAATGACATTCGCTTTTGTGCGGTGGGTTTACAAGATCATATCTTTAACCTTTCCTTTTCCAAGGAGTCGCAGTTTGTTGCTCTTGGTCGAATTTAATCGTCTTGTACAAGTTTCATGATTGTTCTTCATGAAACTCCATGATTTTTCTCATGATCGAATTAAATCGACTTGTACTTTTCTCCCACTTATTCTTGTAATAATTAGTGTTTTTCTCCCAGATTACTAGGTGCGCTAATTATTAGAAGAATACTATCATGAGCAACAAACACTTTGTTCTCTTGATTGCTTGTGGAAAAAGCCCAAATTTCTTCTAAAGAAATTGCGTCAGACTTTAGCTAATTTTGTAATGCCTTTACAAGCTTAGACGGACTTTGGTAGTTTTGTGAGAAGCTATGTCTAGACTAATGGATTTTGGAGGATAGAGTTTGATTCGTGTTCTTCATCTTAATCCTTTTGGACACTCCAAATATGGATAGGTTAGAAGTACGTTTGAAGATCAATTTCTGTTTCTGACTCAAGACTTTCTTTCTTGTCAGTTTGATTCATGTTTTGGTTATAGTGGACCTGTTGTCCTCATCCCTTTCCGATGAACCTATCTTATAGGTTTTTGACCAAGTTTAGAATCTTTTGGTATAGTTTGTTAAATCTAGCACTTATTAACATCCCAATTTAGAAATAAAGTTCTTTATTGATTCTCCGTAATACTTAGTACAGAGATGATGTTAAAAAACTAGAAAAACTATTAATCTAGAATAGTGCCTAAAGTAGACTTCGATCCCTTTCAGCATCCTTAGCAGTCGAGGCTTCTGCTCCCTCTTGGATCTTGTCTTCTTTAGCCAAATACTCAGTTCCCAGCTGCGCCTGTTCATTCACAATGATAGGGCAATTTTAGGTATCATATACCTAGGTTTGGGAATTTTACAGTATTTGATAAGTTAACTGTTTATACCTGAATTGGAAGCCACTGTTCCATTCCTTTTGTCCTCCAAGAACTTAGGGCAGTTTCTTTTCCAGTGGCCTTTGCCATCACAGTAGAAACATTTGGTGTCAGGAGGAGGACCTTTGTCTTTAGGTTTGGCAACTCGTTTGCCTTTTCCTTTTGACGCGGTTTTCTTCTTCTGTTTTCCACCTTTCTTGAACCCTTTGTCCTTTTGTACCATAAGAACGTCCTTCTTAGTCTCCACTATAGCGACGTCCTTTTCGGCTGTTAGAAGCATAGAATGAAGTTCCTCCAACGTTTTATCCCATCCATTCATGTTGTAGTTCATCTTAAACTGATTAAAACCACTATGGAGGGAGTGAAGGATAGTGTCGGTAGCCGTCTGTTGGCTATAAGGGAAACCTAGTTTAGCCAGCTTGCCCATGAGCCTGATCATTTGACGAACATGAGGCCCAACTGGTTTTCCCTTTTCAACGCGCATGTCCATAATTGCTTTAGAGGTTTCAAACCTCTCCAATCTCGACTGTTTCTGGAACATTTCCCGAAGTTGTCGCATCATGGAGTAAGCATCCATGTCTATGAACTGCTCTTGCAGAGTCGGTTCCATGGTTGCTAGCATTAAGCAAGTTACAGGCTCTGCCTTTTTCCGCACACTCCTTTCTTCATCTATCTCTTCTTTAGTCGAATTATCATCCAATACAGGAATTGGAGTTTCTAGTACATGTTGCTTTCCTTCCATCCTGAGAACTATTCCCAGGTTCCTCTCCCAGTCAAGGAAGTTGTGCTCATTTAGCTTCTCCTTGTCGAGAAGTGAGCGGAAGTTGAAAATATCTTTTGTCATCTACATAAAAGAAATGGCAAAGTTTTAAACTCGTTATCATTTTGAAAAACTTAGTTTTCCCACATTATTCAATAAAAATCGTCCCCGATTGAATAAGTGATTCCAAGACCCCAGTTCTTCGGAGTAAAGCGGACGAAGGCCCTACCCTTTGACTCCGTCGTTCCGGGTGAGTGAACTACTTCACTGATCATACCTTATGACTCTTGGTTGATAGATTTCATTAATGAATGACTAATCTATCCTTTTGCCTCGAGTATCCAAGACTCTCTTGCTGATCTCGTTGAGTAGAACCATTTAGACGTGTAGGCCTCTTCTATAGACCTACCCGCATTGTCCCAAGGTAGAGGAGGTACTCTGCGAAGGCCGACCCACCTTCCTCGAACAAGGGCGCAACGAGTGTCTTAATCTGGATAGGCGATTACTCAAGATTACTTTTGGGGACTTTTACGCTAGTCTGGCGTTTGTTATAGTGAACTATTTAGCCTAACTAACATCCACGACATAAAGCGTAAATAAGTAAGTAAATGCGCGCGAGAAAGTAAATCAAGCAGACATGGATCCTAGTATGGCCCCTAACCTAGAAGATCTAATCTCCTTTGGTTTTCTTCTTGTTTCGCCTTTTGGTTCGTCTAGATCTCCATCCTTGAACCTCCATTGATTTCTCCCACTCGCCTTTGGATTCCATCCTTGAGTTTTCTTCAATGGACTCATTGACCCTAAACTCTAATTACAAGACTCTAACGATTCGCAGATCGTATAAACTTGAAATTAAAATTAATTACAAAGCATGCACCCATCCGTGCTTAAAACAAGAATAAAGATATAAATCTATGGCCATACTAGTTTCCCGCATTCACATCACATGCAATCATATAATATATCAAGGCTAAGAATTATATATGCATGATTATCTTGGGAGATACTTTTGTTGACATCACATGTCACATTACGGACCTTAAGTCTAAATTCGAAGAATTCAACTAGTGGTGCGTTCCGGTTTTATCTTTTATGATTTCTAAAATCATCTTTAAGAAAAACTCCGTTTCGGGTTTTGAAAGCCCGGGTCAATTTCGGAAAAACATTGGTTCGATTCT
>NW_028238214.1:35000-37500 GCF_041429995.1 Eschscholzia californica
AGCCGCCTCTTCGACTTCCCACGTCGGGGATGAGTTGGGCAACTCTTGGAAGCTTCCCATCCACCCCCGTGTCGAGCTTTGCCCTTGGGATGCCTTATGTTGCATCCCAAGGGCCAAGGCACCTGCCAGCCCAAGGGCTGTGCACGGCCTGGGGAGGGAGCTCACCCCTCCCCTATATAGTGCAAAGTTATTGTTTTCCCTATTTTCACAAGGAAACATCAAATTTTTAACCAAGCATACTCGGCCTTTGCTCCTTCGTTACTCGTCCAAATCCAACAAACTTGCATTCGTTGGAAAGGTCTTTTCACAAGGATTCTTTTGATATATAATAATAGCGATTCCGATAAATATTTATTTTTTTATGAATTTTTAAGTGAATAAACAATTAAAAATTCAAAAAAAATAGAAAAAAAATATTTTTTTCCCGATTCTTTCTCCAATATTCCTGATAAATACCCACACACCCACATATGGAGAATGGTCGAAAATGCTCGAGTGGATATCGAGATGTCCGACGAAGCACCACTTGGAAGGGCCGAGGCACGGGACGCCCGGGCTGTTGCTCGGGCCGGCACGGGACGCGCATGGGACAGCCCGGGACGGCATGGGACGCCCTCGCTACAGCTCGGGACGGCCAGGTACGCCCGAGACTTGGCTCGGGACGGCCTGGGACGCCCTCGCCATAGCTCGGGACGGCCTGGGACGCCCGAGACTAGGCTCGGGACGGCCTCGGCACAGCTCGGGACGGCCTGGGACGCCCTTGCCACAGCTCGGGACGGCATGGGACGCCCGAGACTTTGCTCGGGACGGCCTGGGACGCCCTTGCCACAGCTCGGGACGGCCTGGGACGCCCGAGACTTTGCTCGGGACGGCCTGGGACGGCCTCGGCACAGCTCGGGACGGCCTGGGACGCCCGAGACTTTGCTCGGGACGGCCTGGGACGTCCGAGACTTTGCTCGGGACGGCCTGGGACGTCCGAGACTTTGCTCGGGACGGCCTGGGACGCCCGAGACTTGGCTCGGGACGGCCTGGGACGCCCTCGCTACAGCTCGGGACGCCCGAGACTTGGCTCGGGACGGCCTGGGACGCCCGAGACTTGGCTCGGGACGGCCTGGGACGCCCGAGACTTGGCTCGGGACGGCCTGGGACGCGCTCGGCACAGCTCGGGACAGGCCGGGACGCCCGAGCCGAGCTTCGGGTCGCACGAAATCTCTTCGTATTCCGACATATTAGAAGCTTCCCATCATGTAGTAGGCCGAGCTTTGCCCTTTGGATGCCCTATGGTGCTTGGCGAGCACTAGGGAACGTGCCAGCACAAGTGCTGTGCACGCTCTGGGGAAGGAGCTCAACCCTCCCCCTTATAGTGCAAAGTTATTGTTTTGCCTATTTTCACAAGGAAACATCAATTTTTTAACCAAGCATACTGGGCCTTTACTCCTTCGTTACTCGTCGGAATCCAGCAAACTTATACTCGTTGGAAAGGCCTTTTCGCAAGGATTTTTTTGATATATTATAATAGCGATTCCGATAAATATTTATTTTTCTATGAATTTTTAAGTGAATAAACACCGGAAAATTCATAAAAAATAGAAAAAAAAATATTTTCTTCCGTTTCTTTTCTCCAATAATTCATAAATAATACCTCAATAGTATAAATGAAGAGAGAGTCGAAATGGCCCGGGTGGGTTTCGAAATGTCCCACGACCCCATAGAATGCACGGGCCAGCCGAGCCAAAGCAGGGGACGCGCATGGGACAGCAGGGGACGCGCACGGGACAGCGTCCCTATGGCTCGGGACGGCATGGGACAGTACGGGACGCCCTTGGTAAAGCTCGGGAATCCCATCGGACGCGCATGGGACGGCCTTGCTAAGGCTCGGGACGGGCTTGCTAAGGCTCGGGACGGATGGGACAGCACGGGACGCGCATCGGACGGCCTTGCTAAGGCTCGGGACGGCATGGAACAGCACGGGACGGCCTTGGTGAGGCTCGGGACGGCATGGGACAGCACGGGACGGCCTTGGTGAGGCTCGGGACGGCATGGGACAGCACGGGACGGCCTTGGTAAGGCTCGGGACGGCATGGGACAGCACGGGACGGCCTTGGTAAGGCTCGGGACGGCATGGGACAGCACGGGACGGCCTTGGTGAGGCACGGGACGGCCTCGGTGAGGCTCGGGACGGCATGGGACAGCACGGGACGGCCTTGCTAAGGCTCGGGATGGCCTGGGACGGCCTTGGTGAGGCTTGGACGGCACGGGACGCGCATGGGACAGCATGTGACGGCCTTGGTAAGGCTGGGCACGGCATGGGACGCACATGGGACACCTTATGGGGATCATCAAGGGACGTTGCACGGGACATTCTTAGCCATGAAGGGCCTTCACATGGGACATCTTAGGAGTCAAGAGCCGGCACATGGGACAATGGAGTTCACACGCACGGAACACTTCGGCTACTTCCGTTCGGAACGTCGTGGGATCTTTATGTCCCCATTAGCAC
>NW_028238215.1:0-10000 GCF_041429995.1 Eschscholzia californica
TGTATCATAAATCTTTACTGAATGTGACATTGGATCTATCCATTTTTTGAACGTCATAAATTTTCGATCTAGTCAAATAATAACTGAATCAGATATTGTAGACACCAGACGAATCAATGATTTACCAGAATTGTTTTCTAATAAATCGACTTCTGGATCTGCTCATGAGAGAGGGCCAAGATACTTTGATTTATTACGTTTTAGCAAACATGGTCGTATCTTTGTTTATGCCGTACATGATGCTAATTTGAATTAGTGAATTTTTTTTCGTTATTTGTATGATTAACACATTAATATAATTAGCATTATTTATTCAACAAATTCGATTGATTGATACGAGTTGATTTTCTATTACGATGAATTGACGAAACAATAGCTGGTCCAATAGCTGCTTCAGCGGCGGCAATAGCTATAACAAAAATCGAGAAAATGTCGCCTTTTAATTGGCGACTATCAAATAAATCAGAAAATGTTACGAAATTTATATTAACGGCATTCAGTATAAGCTCAAGACACATAAGTGCTCTAACCATATTTCTACTTGTGATCAATCCATAAATACCGATAGAAAATAAATAGGCACTCAAAACAAGTTCATGTTCAAGCATCATTAAACAAATCCTCATCAATCTGGATTCATTTCATTTCAATATGAACAACAATTAAGCCTTGGTCGGTTTGATTGACTCGAATATAACAAGTACAAAACAAAGAAAGATACTGGTATTAGATTTATAATTATAGGTATTTATTACTGACGCGCCATAGCAATTGCACCTATCAAGGAAACTAAAAGAATTATAGAAATGAGTTCAAATGGAAGAAAAAAATCTGTTGATAAATGAATCCCAATTTGTTGACCATTAGTTATCAAATCCTGTTCCAAAATTTGGTTTGATCTTGTAGTCCAAATAATCCCGTACCACGACGTATCTAGGATAGTAGTAATTAGTGAAACAAAAATACTTGTACAAACCAGTGAAGTTACTCCATCTCCAACGGTCCAAAGATGGAAATCATTGTAATATTCTGAGTCATTCATGAACATCACAGCGAATATGATTAAGACATTTATGGCTCCCACATAAATAAGGAGCTGCGCAGCAGCTACAAAATGGGAATTCGATGGAATATGAAATAAGGATATACAAACAAGAACCAATCCCAATGAAAAGGCAGAAAAAATGGTATTGGTAAGTAATACCACTCCTAGACCCCCTAATATAAGACCCGATCCCAAAAATACTAAAAGAAAATCATGTATTGGTCCAGTTAAATCCATTATATGTAAAAAGAGATAAATAAGTTGAAATGTTTCATAATCTTATTGACCAAATCAGAAAAAAAAAAAAAAACAAAAGAAGTTACCCCGTTTTTTAGGATAAGTTACTTATTGAATTTCATCCTATATGGGGTGTGAGTTGGTGTAGATAGAGTTATTAATTCCATTTATCTATCCGAAAGAGTCCGAAAGAGTCGTTCGAAATTCGATATTATTCTATTTTATAGATTACTTATACATTTATAGATTTCGAAATAATCACGGATATGTGAATGGATTTTGAATCCAAAGCAAACCGTCATTCTCATCAATCAAGAGTTCGGATTTTTAGTTATTCATCGAGTAAAATAAAAGAAGCTTCGCTCTTTTAGCTTTAGATCAAAACGGAATCTTAGTAATCGGTAATCGTTCTTGAATCAAAGGGTTTCCCCGTGGCTGTTTTTATTTGAGTAGAGTTCATAATGGTTTGGATTGTGTAATCTTCAATTACTGTCATTGGTAACCGACCCAAAGCTATTTGATTATAATTCAATTCGTGACGATCATAAGTAGAAAGTTCATATTCTTCAGTCATTGATAAACAGTTTGTTGGACAATACTCAACGCAGTTACCACAAAATATACAGATTCCGAAATCAATACTATAGTTAAGCAATCGTTTTTTTCGAATATCGGTTTCTAATTTCCAATCAACAACGGGTAGATCTATAGGGCAGACACGAACACATACTTCACAAGCAATGCATTTATCAAATTCAAAGTGAATTCGACCACGGAAACGCTCTGATGTGATCAATTTTTCATAAGGATATTGAATAGTTACGGGTAAACGATTCGTGTGGGATAAGGTAATCATGAAACTTTGACCGATATACCTTGCAGCTCTTACTGTTTGTTGACCATAATCCATGAACCCAGTTACCATAGGGAACATATGGCGAATTTCTATGAATAATTTGCTGTTTCTTTCTCTTGTTTGAGAGAAGTTATAAATCGGGAATAGAATCTCGTATGCCCTTATAGTGAAAGGAGTTGGAAAGAAGTTGTCAATAATAGATTACCTAGAGAAATAGGTAAAAGAAATTTCCACCCAAGATTTAATAGTTGGTCCATTCTCATCCTAGGTAAAGTCCATCTTGTTGTAATAGGAATGAACAGGAACAAATAAGCTTTAGCTAATGTAATAAAAATACCAATTGTCATTCCAAAAACCCCACCCACTTCGTTTATTCCGAAAAGCTCAGGAATAAATATGTACGGAACAGAGAAATTCCAACCACCTAAGTAAAGAACTGTTACAAATAATGAAGAAACTAGGAGATTTAGATAGGAAGCAACGTAAAATAAACCAAATTTGATACCTGAATATTCGGTTTGATAACCTGCTACTAATTCTTCTTCTGCTTCTGGTAAATCAAAAGGTAATCTCTCACATTCTGCTAGGGAAGAAATTAGAAAAACTGTAAACCCTATAGGTTGACGCCACAAATTCCACCCCCAAAAACCATATTTTGACTGCGCCTCGACTATATCAACTGTACTTGAACTGTTAGATAATCATAGTCGGTGATAACATCACTGCTTTCATCGCTATTCCAGAACCGTACATGATACTTCAGCCTCATACGGCTCCTCGATGGCCATAAATAAATCTAAGGACTGATTCAGTATTATCCCGATATGTTAGTAGGGTAGATAGAGTAAAGATGCATCGAAGAGCCCCAAATTAGACCAATGCAATTCCGTCTGCTATAATACCAAAAAAATGCTTCCGAATTGATCTTATCCTTTATAATTTAAAATTTCTATTTTTCTTTGTTCAGTAATAAAATTACTTAATCCTTTAATAAAATACTCCTTGGATCAACAATAGATATTTCGACCCATTTATTTCGATTACGAAAAAAAGAATTAGACATTAGCTCATGAATCATGATAAGAACTCTACCTGTCTATCTCTATGAATATGGATAGAGAAAAGAAAGAATAGAAAATATTTCGTATTTTTCATTTTCTTATTGCAATTCTATTTCTTTCGTTCCTATTCTTCTTTCTCAGAAAAAGAGAGGAGGGCTCTAAAAATAAAGGATTACTTCGTTCCTGATAGTTATTTCTTTAACTAGTGGATAGGAGCATACTCGGGATCGGGATCGTGGGGAAGTACTGCTTGATCATTTCTACCAACTTAAAGCCCCCATTAGGATTCCGTTTATTTTATGCAGAAATACCCATTTGGATAACTTACATTATCTCCATTACTAATCCTTTGTGTATTTTGGTGTTCCTAACCGTCCACTCATTTTTGCTTGATCCCCGGTATGGCAATACATACAACCGTTAAAACTCCATCCAGTTGATCTTTTCTACCCGCTTCAAATCATGATGACTAATCAACCAATCTTGGGGTAATTTATACTGTTTATTTCCGCTGAACTCTTGTACATAGGGAATGAGACTTAATCTTTTTACTGCAAATTTAGAAGCAGTTTTCTTTCACTCATATAACTATCTGGTTTAGGTCATCACCCCGAATGATGAATAAAAAACGGAAGATCTTTATTCCCTACATTCAACTTCTTTCCTAGAAAGAAATAGGTAAAAGTACATGTCCCAACGAATCGCACGTAGAGATATTGATAACACACATGGAGTTAATGGTATTTCATAACTAATGGATTGAGCAGCAGCTCGGAGACCACCTAAAAAGGAATATTTATTATTCGATCCATATCCTGACATAAGAAGTCCAATAGGAGCAATACTTGAAATGGAAATCCATAAAAAAACACCTATACTAAGATCGGCTAGAACAAGGCGATATCCAAAAGGAATTACTGAATAACTTAGTAAAATTGATATGACTGCTATAGAGGGCCCTAGACTGAATAAACGAATATCTCCTCTAGAGGGGAGAAGATCCTCTTTGAAAAGTAGTTTGGTCCCATCCGCTAGAGCTTGAAGAATTCCCAAAGGGCCCGCGTATTCAGGTCCAATACGTTGTTGTATACCTGCGGATATTTTTCTTTCTAACCACACAATTACTAGTATCCCTATTGTGATTCCCAATACAGGAGTAAAAATAGGGACAAGCAACCATATGAGCCCATAAAACTCTTTTAAGGATTCCAATCTGGAAAAAGAATTGATAGCCTGCACTTCTGTCATATCAATTATCATTTTAACGATCAACTTCTCCCATAATGATATCTATACTACCTAGTATCGTCATAATATCAGCCAATTTCATTCTTTTAACTAGCTGAGGAAGAATTTGCAAATTGATAAAACCCGGCGGACGAATTTTCCATCTCCAGGGAAAAACACTCTGATCTCCTATCAGATAAATTCCCAATTCGCCTTTTGGGGCTTCCACTCTCACATAAAGTTCTTGTTTCGACAATTCAAAAGTAGGAGAGGGTTTTTTACTAATGAATCGATATTCAAAATCATTCCAGTCGGAATCCCTTGCTCTATCAAAGCGTCGGACTTCTAAATTCTCATAGGGTCCCCCCGGAATTCCTTCCAGAGCTTGTTGAATAATTTTTATGGATTCTGTCATTTCACTGATTCGGACTAAATAACGAGCTAATGAATCTCCCTCTTTCTGCCATTGCACTTCCCAATCAAATTCGTCGTAACACTCATAATGATCAACTTTACGAAGATCCCATTGGATTCCGGAAGCTCGTAGCATTGGTCCTGATAAACCCCAATTTATTGCTTCCTCTCCTCCAACAACACCCACTCCTTCAACTCGTTCCAAAAAAATGGGATTGCGCGTAATAAGCTTTTGATATTCAGCAACCCCTGTTAAAAAATAATCACAGAAATCCAAACATTTATCTATCCAGCCATAAGGTAGATCAGCAGCTACGCCTCCGATACGGAAATAATTATGCATCATTCGCATACCTGTGGCAGCTTCGAATAGATCATATATCAATTCTCTCTCTCTGAAAATATAGAAGAAAGGAGTCTGCGCACCGATATCCGCCATAAAAGGGCCGAGCCATAACAAATGAGAAGCTATACGACTCAGTTCCAGCATAATGACTCTGATATAGCGGGCTCTTTTAGGGACTTGAATATTTCCCAACCGTTCTGGTCCATTTACCGTTATTGCCTCGGTAAACATAGTAGCTAAATAATCCCAACGCGTTACATAAGGTAAATATTGTATAATTGTTCGGTTTTCCGCAATTTTTTCCATCCCTCTGTGTAAATAACCCAATATGGGTTCACAGTCAATAACATCTTCACCATCTAGAGTAATGATCAGTCGAAGAACGCCATGCATTGATGGGTGGTGAGGGCCCATATTGACTATCATGAGGTCTTTTCTTGTAGCTGGTACAGTCATATGTTTTTTCCCCGATTCATTATTCCATGAATTGCTGAAAACGAAATGAAGTTCATCAAAATTCAAGATCTAATAAAATCAAATAATTAAAAATGAATTTTCAAATTAACTTAACGAGTTTTTGGCTCCCGAATATTCAACTGACCAATTAATTCTTTATAACGTATTCTATTTTTCTTTGACAAATAAGCCAGCAACCGTTGACGTTTTCCCAGAGTTTTCCGTAGACCTCTCTGAGATAAATAGTCTTTTTTGTGCAATTCCAAATGTGAAGTAAGTCTCCGTATTTTATTGGTGAAGCTGAATACTTGAAATTCAACAGACCCCTTGTTTTCGTTTTCTTCTTTTGCTTCTTGCGAAATAACCGAGATTAATGAATTTTTTACCATAAAAATAATTCTTCTACCCCCCTTTTTTCTTTCTTTTATACAGATATCAGATATGGAGTTTATCGATCAGTAAAAATAATGCTAGTCATTTTAATCTGGTATACACAATACTATGAATTTATTCATATACTATTACTATCTTTTCTATCAAATTTCATTAATCAATTTGCAATTTGATTCGGATATAGATACATAAAGTATAGCCCCTCACCCCCCCCAAAAAAATATAAAAAATGAGACCTAAGATTAAGAAGATTCTTAGGTCATTGAATCAGTATCATGTATCAGTAATGTAAATATAATACAACACGTGTGTATATCTGTTTGCCTTCATATACCATCCTAGATATGACACATTATATATAGGTAATTTATCATCAACTTATTCTCAATCGTGGATACATATATATCCTTGACATACTGAAACGGCTTCCATTACTGGTATCAAACCAATAGCGATTCATACAAGCTAAATCTTCTAATCGATAATTTGGCCAAAGAAATAATTTCAATTTAATGAATTTATTTGGATCTCTATCAAGATGCTTGCTCTCATCCAAAAATGGACCGCAGTTCCTTATGCTGTTCTCATTGCAAAATACTTTATTTCTATCCACAACATTAATATTCTCCGAATTTAAACAAATTCGAATTCGCAATTCTCTACGATGTCTAGGAGATGAAATATTTTCAGGAACAAGAAACTCATAATGATTTTCATCTCTATTTCCAAGGACCCCTTCATGTCTTTGTTTTGTAATGGATTCATCAAAAAAATTCTTATCAACATTTCCTTTTGCTCGGCATTTTCGATTAGTTTGGTCTTTACTCTTATGGACCAGTGAAATAGTTATAGTTTGATACATAATAAATTGCCCATCCCATTTTATAGCCAGGCGAACTGGTTCGAGAATCAATATTCCTTTTTTGATCAATTTTGTAAGAGTTAGACCCCTTTGAATCAGCATTATATCCAGACTCATTTCTCCTCTTTGAATAGAGGATATAGCAATTTTCTTTGGATTTTTCAGTCTAAGCAGGAGACAATATACCTTAATATTATTGATTATTTTTTGATTCAAAGGCTCATCCCATCTCAATTGAAAAAGCAAATATCTTTTCAATAAGAAATCTAGTTCCGCTTCCGTATTGCTCTTGGATTGCTTTTTCTTTCTACGCTTTTTAATGTCTGATCCACCATAATCGTCTTTATCCTCTTTTTGTTGGTTTGGTAGATCTGATCCAAGATCTTCTTGGACTGACTGCTCTTTTTCTTTTTTATTTTCTAATTCAAGATATTTTTTTTCATTAGATGATATATGAAGATCTTTTTTTTCTTTTCCGTTGATGTTTTTATTTTCACTAGTGGTTTGATTTCCATTAAAATGGAAAAGAAGTAATTTGATTGGTATGATCCATGGTTTAATCCTATATGCATCATAAAGCCCCAAAAATTCTGGGAAGAACCAAAGTTCCAGATTTGATATGGGACGATTTAGTATTTCTTCATTCATTCCCATCCAGTCAAAAAATGTTTTTTTTTTGTTGGATAGCTTGATTTGTTTATGAATCGCGAGATAAGAAAGGTCTTTCTTATCAATTTGATTAATTATTGGATAATAATGAGTTACGGTCTTAGTACTTTTATTAATGTTGGTTCCAGTATCCATATTGGTCCAGGCCTCAATATCGATCTTCTTTCTAAGACAAAAATAAATGATTCTACAATCAAAATATTTTCTATCGGGATTTTTATCCGTATCAATAATAAAATCTTCTCCCGGATAATCACTAATAGCTATATCTCCCGGCACATAATCAAATTCGGGTTTATATGTGTTGTACTTATAGGGAATTTCTTGAATCTTGTTTATTTGTAACGGCACTCCAGAAATATATGAATCCTTCCTTTCTTCATAATTAATATATTTATGTGATAAAAGATCATATCTGTATTGTTTTTTCAATTTGTCTTCTTTTTGACTCGGTAATGAATCCATGACATAATCATTTTTTTTCTCAGAATTAATTAATTGGTTTTTTTCATATGAATACAATTTTGTTGAGGCTTTCTTTGGATTTGGAACCGTACGACTTTGATTGACTCTATTTCGCCATTTTTTCAGCACTAATGGAGACGATGTAGTCTGAGCTAAATCATATTGATAGTGGTAATGACTACTTAACCAGTTTTTCCATTCATTCATTCCCGAATTCCGAAGTTTCTTATGCCTTGATTCAAAATCAAATGTTCCTTGTGTTCCAAAAAAATCCTTTATTCTATCCTTAAGAAAACGAGATATTCCGTGATATTGAAGTACAGACCTCAAGTGATATTTGTTAATAACTTTGGTTTGTGATAATTTATAAAAAACATATGCCTGTGACAAGGAAAATAGGCCAGAAAAATTCTGGGAATGCTTATTTCTAATATTAGAAATAGAAAGTGGCTTTTTTATAGTCGAAATAAAAAAAATTCTATTTTCATTTGTTTCATCAATTCCGTTTTCATTTGTTTCATCAATTCCGTTTTCATTTGTTTCATCATTGTAACTGTATTTATCAAAATTTTTTATTTTTAAGTCAAGGAAAGGTTGTACCTTGATCCTGGGAATATTAATAAGATATAAAAAGGTATCCATGTATATCTTTTCAATCAAAAATTGGAAAAAATGGTGCCGTTTACGTATTAATCTAGTACTTCCTCTTTTTAATTTTAATCTCTGCCAAAAGTTTTTTGGCGATTCTAATCTTTTATCATCATAACTTCTATCATTAGAACTAATATTTATATCTGGGATTCTCCATTTTTTTTTCTTGTCATTTGTTATTTTTTCGATTTGATTTCTGATTGTACTTGTCCTATCGGACAGATCCTTCATTTTTTTTTCTGTCAGTGAATAATTTGTCCAATCCATTGATTTAATTCGACTGGACGCGTCATGAATAATCTGATTTTTTATTATAGAATTTTTTCCATTTTGATTTTCACTCAATTTATATACTTTTCTCAATCCAAATAAGAGAATTGGGTTTACTTTTACAAGCTCTTTCATTATTCTTTTTATAAATAAACCTATTTTTATAATCCATCGTGCTTGTTCTTCCGAGCCCTTTATAAACCCCCTTTTTTTTTCTTTTAAAACTAGAAAAAAATTATTTTTCGTTTTTCTAATTTTTTTTTCAAGTTCTTTAGAAATGGGTTCAAAAAAGGAAGGTCGTTTTCGGGGAGAACCAAACGGGAATTCAGTTTCCATTCCCCAGACTGTTAAAAAACAAAAATTTTCTTTTTTTTCTTTCTTTTTTTTCATTGGATCTCTATGGTGGGATCGTAACTTAGAACTGTGCCAAGGTTTCAAACAGAAAGGAAATAGTATCTTTATCTGAATACCGTCTGTTAACCAGTTTTTTGGAAATTCTGTTTCGGATAATTGAACACCATTATAGGTACATTTAACATGCATTTCTCTACGCCACCCCCTCAAATCCTCATACCACTCGGGGAATTGAAATAATAACATACGGCCGATGTTTTTGGCTATTATCAATGAAGGCAATACAATATATTTCCTAAGAATTGAGTGGGTTACTAACATAGAGCCCCTTATTGCTTGAGCAAATATAATAGTATCCCAGCTTTCCGCTATTGCTATCCGCTCATTTTCCTCTTTTTTTTCCTTATTTTTGTTTTCACTTTTTTCGATCTCTTCCTCCTCAGAATCTGAAGTTTTGAATTCTGTGCTTTTCATCATCCAATTCCTAAAAATGAGATTCAACATTCTAGATGTATATGTATCAAAAGAAAAAAAAAGAGTTTTGTCTATTCTGTCAAAAAAAAGTGGGGAATGCACATTTATTTGAGACAGTTCCCAAGTCACTGTTTTACGTCTTTGAGCACGCATGGATCCTTTGATTAGATCTCGACGAAAATCCGATTTTTGCGAATAACGTAGTAAAGCTACCTCTTCT
>NW_028238215.1:37500-42500 GCF_041429995.1 Eschscholzia californica
TGCCCATTTATATAACAGATCGTATGGTGGGTCACAAATTGGGAGAATTTGCACCTACTCTTAATTTCCGGGGACATGCGAGAAACGATAATAGATCTCGTCGTTAATGTTAATAAAGTGAATATAGGTGCTCATCGTTTATTGGTGAGAGGTGAACCTTATGATAAAGAGGGACCCGGATGTAGAAGTATACGCTTTAGGCCAACATATATGTATGTCTGCTCACAAAGCACGAAGGGTAATTGATCAGATTCGTGGGCGTTCCTACGAGGAAACACTTATGATACTAGAACTCATGCCTTATCGAGCATGTTATCCCATTTTTAAATTGGTTTATTCCGCAGCAGCAAATGCTAGTCACAATATGGGTTTCAACGAAACAGATTTAATCATTAGTCAAGCCGAAGTCAACGAGGGTACTATCGTGAAAAAGTTAAAACCTCGAGCTCGAGGACGTAGTTATCCGATAAAAAGACCCACCTGTCATATAACTATTGTATTGAAAGATATATCTAAAGATCAAGAATATTATATATGGTTAAGAAAATATGGATGGGTATATATTGATAAATATACAGATGTTAGAGAGAGGTATCTATGTATGAAAGAGCACGATAGACTGCTATTAGAGGAGAAATGGGCTAATGATGTTATAGAGAGGTATCGATGTATGATAGAGCAGAAGGGACTGAAATGGGCTAATGGAGAAAGCGAGGATGTATGGGACAAAAAATAAATCCACTTGGTTTCAGACTTGGTACAACCCAAAGGCATCATTCCCTTTGGTTTGCACAACCAAAAAATTATTCCGACGGCCTCCAGGAAGATAAAAAAATACGGGATTGTATCAAGAATTATGTACAAAAAAATATGAGACTATCTTCGGGTGTCGAGGGAATTGCACGTATAGAGATTCAAAAAAGGATCGATCTGATCCAGGTCATAATCTATATGGGATTCCCAAAATGGTTAATAGAGGGTAAACCACGAGGAATCGAAGAATTACAGATCAATGTACAAAAAGGGTTTAATTCTGTGAACCGAAAACTCAACATTGCTATCACAAGAATTGCAAAACCTTATGGGCACCCTAATATTCTTGCAGAATTTATAGCCGGACAATTAAAAAATAGAGTTTCATTTCGAAAGGCAATGAAAAAAGCTATTGAATTAACTGAGCAAGCAGATACAAAAGGAATTCAAGTACAAATTGCAGGACGTCTCGACGGAAAAGAAATTGCACGCACCGAATGGATCCGAGAAGGTAGGGTTCCCCTACAAACCATTCGAGCTAAAATTGATTATTGTTCGTATACAGTTCGAACTATTTATGGGGTATTAGGCATCAAAATTTGGATATTTGCAGACGCGGAATAATAGTCCCTTCTTTTACTTTGACTTTCCGTTCTATCCAGCGGTGGACCAAAAAAAATGACAAACTCTTTCATTCTTTTTCCATTCAATCAACAATGATCAATTCCAATTCTTATAATTCTTAATTCTATTCTTTTAATTCTATAGGGTTGAATAAAAATTCGATTGACCCTTTTTTGGTATAATTGCTATGCTTAGTGTGTGACTCGTCGGTTTTTATTTAGGTTTAGGTTAAGATTAAAAAACAACGGACAGCCCTATGAACTAATAACCAGCTCATTTCTTCGTATTATCTGGATCCAAAGAAGCAGTCACTATATGATGTATCGATCATATCGTTGGAGCAACTGAAATCTTTTTACATAAAATAAAAATAAATCTGATTATGGGTTGTTAAGCGAAAAAAAAAAAGAAAAGGATGTGGATAAATGGAAGGGTGAGAGAAAGAGAGAAAGAGAATATCAATGATATATGATTCCAATATGTATGGTCTATGAATTATCTCATACAAAGGCAGTGTAATAAAGCATCACTATGGATTGGATTCGGCCATAATTATAATTACATAATTAAATGAATCCGGTTCATAGGAAAAATAATAAAGAGCATCGAGTCAATAAAGACTGAGTAGATTGACTCAGGAATAACAAATTTAATTAGGAGCTCCATTGCAGAGTTCAGGCCTAGCCATTAATCAAGAAGTGATGGGAACGACGGAACCTGTGACTGCAGAAGATTCTATTGAAAACGAATCCTAATGATTCATTGGGTGGGATGGCGGAAAGAACCAGGAATCAATTCATTTAGAGGTCATGGGCTGACCTGACCCTACGTATGAAAGAGATATTGAAAGAGTCCATATTCGCCCGCGAAAGCCTTATTGGATTGCTAAGTTTTGAGGGATTCAATAAGGGTCAAAATAAAGATTCGTTATAGTTCTAAAAAATCGATTTTCATAAAAATATATGTCTAGTTGTATATAAATCCAAGACATTAAAATTTTTACGTGACAGATTCGATCTCAAAAAATCCCATGATTCAGTGTATTATTAATTCACTACATATTTGTAATAGTAATGAATCGTTTCATTCGCGAGGAGCTGGATGAGAAGAAACTCTCATGTCCGGTTCTGCAGTAGAGATGGCATTGAGAAACAACCATCAACTATAACCCCAAAAGAACCAGATTCCGTAAACAACATAGAGGAAGAATGAAGGGAATATCTTATCGAGGCAATCATATTAGTTTCGGTAGATATGCTCTTCAGGCACTTGAACCCGCTTGGATCACATCTAGACAAATAGAAGCAGGGAGACGAGCAATGACACGATATGCGCGTCGTGGTGGAAAAATATGGGTACGTCTATTTCCAGACAAGCCTGTTACAGTAAGACCTACGGAAACGCGTATGGGTTCGGGGAAAGGATCTCCCGAATATTGGGTATCGGTCGTTAAACCGGGTCGAATACTTTATGAAATGGGTGGAGTATCAGAAATTGTAGCCAGAGAAGCTATTTCAATCGCTGCGTCCAAAATGCCTATACGAACCCAATTCCTTATTGCGGAATAGGGATGTGCAACCAAAGGAAAGGGGTTTTTGTGATAAAAAACAACCGCAGATTTTTGTTTCTGGACAAACAATATTTCTTTTTTTCCTTTGCCCTTTCTTTGCATTGAAAGAAAAGATAAAAAAAAAATGATATGATTCAACCTCAGACCCATTTAAATGTAGCGGACAACAGCGGGGCTCGAGAATTGATGTGTATTCGAATCATAGGAGCTAGTAATCGCCGTTATGCTCATATTGGTGACGTTATTGTTGCTGTAATCAAAGAAGCAGTGCCCAATATGCCTCTAGAAAGATCAGAGGTGATCAGAGCTGTAATTGTACGTACATGTAAAGAACTTAAACGTGACAACGGTATGATAATACGATATGATGACAATGCTGCAGTTGTCATTGATCAAGAAGGAAATCCAAAAGGAACTCGAGTTTTTGGTGCGATAGCTCGGGAATTGAGACAGTTGAATTTTACTAAAATAGTCTCATTAGCCCCCGAGGTATTATAAATACTAATAGACGAGACCATAATATAGTAGGTCTCGGAAATAGATTAAATTAATTTAGTAGATTGTGTATCACGTATATCCCTTAAGAATTCATAAAAAAAAAAAAGAGCATGTTGATTATATCAAAACTCGGAGGCACCGATAATTATAGTTCATCATGGGTAGGGACACTATTGCCGACATAATAACTTCTATACGAAATGCTGACATGGATAAAAAAGGAACGGTTCGAATAGCATCTACTAATATCACCGAAAGCATTGTGAAAATACTTCTACGAGAAGGCTTTATCGAAAACGTGAGAAAACATCGAGAAAGCAACAAATATTTTTTGGTTTCAACACCTGCGACATAGAAGAAATAGAAAAGGACCATATAGAACTATTTTAAAACGTATCAGCCGGCCCGGTCTACGAATCTATTCTAACTATCAACGAATCCCTAGGATTTTAGGAGGAATGGGGATTGTAATTCTTTCTACTTCTCGAGGTATAATGACAGACCGAGAGGCTCGACTAGAAGGAATCGGAGGAGAAATTTTGTGTTATATATGGTGACCCTTCTAGTATCCGAATTGACTCGGTAACTTCCTATTTGTGAAAAAAAATAAATAAAAAAAAAGAGGAAGGGCTGGTTGTCTAATATCACTCCTCCTCCATTAGTTGATACTTCAAGGGGGTTACCTGGAATGAAAGAACAAAAATTGACTCATGAAGGTTTAATTACTGAATCACTTCCCAATGGTATGTTCCGGGTTCGTTTAGATAATGAAGATCTGATTCTAGGTTATGTCTCAGGAAAGATCCGACGTAGTTTTATACGGATACTACCAGGAGATAGAGTCAAAATCGAAGTAAGTCGTTATGATTCAACCCGGGGACGTATAATTTATAGACTCCGCAACAAAGATTCGAATGATTAGGTGTCTTTTTCAACATGACTTTCGTGGGGATACAACTCGAGGTTCAAAATTTCAAGAGACTTATTTTCTTCCAAGGAGTAGATTCGGAATTAAGGTAAGGAATGACAAATATGAAAATAAGGGCCTCCGTTCGTAAAATTTGTGAAAAATGTCGACTGATCCGTAGGCGGGGACGAATTATAGTAATTTGTTCCAACCCGAGACATAAACAGAGACAAGGATAATCCTTTTAAAAAAGGACTCGCTAAAGGACCAAATGTACAAATTAAATAAAGGATCTGTTTTAACCTGAAATGGATATATCCGTATATCTCTGACTCATATTTATGAGATGATAAAATATGGCAAAACCTATACCAAGAGGTGGTTCACGTAGGAATGGGCGTATTGGTTCACGTAAGAATGGACGTAGAATACCAAAAGGTGTTATTCATGTTCAAGCAAGTTTCAACAATACCATTGTAACGGTTACAGATGTACGGGGTCGGGTAGTTTCTTGGTCCTCCGCCGGGACGTGTGGATTCAGGGGCACAAGAAGAGGGACACCGTTTGCTGCTCAAACCGCGGCAGGAAATGCTATTCGTACAGTAGTAGATCAGGGTATGCAACGAGCAGAAGTCATGATAAAAGGTC
>NW_028238215.1:47500-57970 GCF_041429995.1 Eschscholzia californica
ATCGTGGTTTACAATTATAGCTTCCACACCTGTTCATTTGGGATTAGTTCCCAGATAAGATAAAGAAAGGACAAGAGTCAAAGAAAAGACGGTGATTCAAATCAAGATTTCTCGGGTACCCTATTCACAAATCACAAAAATAAAATAGAGTCGAAAGATACCAGAGCAATGTTGTCTCAGACTACCTGTCTCCTTGTAGTTGGATCTCCAAGTTTTTGGAATGCTCCAAATTCCACTTGAGCATCCAAATCTGGGTCAATACCAGCAAAAACATCTCTGAACAAGGTTCTAGCACCATGCCAAATGTGTCCGAAAAAGAAGAGCAAAGCAAATGAAGCATGCCCAAAAGTGAACCAACCCCTTGGACTGCTACGAAAAACACCATCGGATTTCAAAGTAGCACGATCTAATTCAAAAATTTCACCCAATTGAGCACGTCTAGCGTATTTTTTCACAGTAGCAGGATCACTATAAGTGACTCCATTGAGTTCGCCGCCATAGAACTCAACAGTTACACCTACTTGTTCGACACTATACTTTGATTCTGCCCTTCTAAAAGGAACATCGGCTCTCACAATTCCGTCTCCGTCTACCAAAACTACTGGAAATGTTTCAAAAAAAGTAGGCATACGACGTACAAAGAGCTCACGGCCCTCTTTATCTCTAAAGATAGGATGTCCTAACCATCCAACAGCTATTCCATCCCCGCTGTCCATTGAACCCGCTCTGAATAATCCCCCTTTTGCTGGATTATTGCCGATGTAATCATAAAAAGCTAATTTTTCGGGAATTTTAGACCAAGCTTCTGATAAACTCTGATTTTCGGCTAGTCCGGCGCCAACCCTTCGATATATTTCTTGCTGGAAGTATCCTTGATCCCATTGATAACGAGTGGGACCAAATAATTCGATCGGGGTCGTTGCTGAACCATACCACATAGTTCCAGCAACAACAAAAGCTGCAAAAAAGACAGCAGCGATACTACTGGAAAGGACAGTTTCAATATTACCCATACGTAATCCTTTGTATAGACGTTGGGGCGGGCGGACACTAAGATGGAAGAGTCCCGCTAATATGCCCAATGTCCCTGCTGCAATATGATGAGAGGCTATTCCTCCCGGAACAAAAGGATCAAAACCCTCTACGCCCCACGCTGGATTTACAGATTGTACTTTTCCAGTTAGTCCATAAGGATCGGACACCCATATTCCAGGACCGTACAAGCCTGTTACATGAAATGCGCCAAACCCAAAGCAAGCTACCCCTGAGAGAAATAAATGAATTCCAAAGATCTTGGGCAAATCCAAAGATGGTTTTCCTGTACGTTCATCAGAGAATATTTCTAGATCCCAATACACCCAATGCCAGATAGCGGCCAAGAAGCACAAGCCAGAAAACACAATATGTGCCCCGGCCACACCTTCGTAACTCCAAATACCTGGATTTGTTATAGTCCCTCCTGTGATACTCCAACCGCCCCACGAATTGGTTATTCCTAAACGAGTCATGAAGGGTATAACGAACATACCTTGTCTCCACATTGGATCAAGAACGGGGTCAGAAGGATCAAAAACTGCTAATTCATATAGGGCCATCGAACCGGCCCAACCAGAAACTAGAGCTGTATGCATTATATGGACAGCAAGCAACCGGCCGGGATCATTCAATACAACGGTATGAACACGATACCAAGGCAAACCCATGGAAATACCCCTTTATCAAAGAAAAATAGACACTATGTAACTTTATCGCATTGGAAAAGACTATGCTTATGCTATGGACTTCCCCTTTTCAATGGATTATCTCGGAGCAAGGGTGAATATTTATTCCATTCCCTTGGTAATAAGGGAACAATTCTGTTCGTAGGAAGAAAGAGAAGCAAATCTATTCTATACCCAATAAGTACCAATACGCAATGGGGGATTGGTCCCATTTTCTATGAGCGAATGCATAGATACTTGTTCATCATTCGAACAGCCCAGCCCATTCATATCATATCATAAGAATTTTTCTTTATTCATTCCGTCTTCTTCGATGAACTTTCCAATCTATGGATAAAATCCGAAAAACAGCAATATTATGAAAACAATAAAAACCCATTGTTACGTTTCCACATCAAAGTGAAATATAGTACTTAATCCCTTTTTCTTTCATTTAATGCCTATTGGTGTTCCAAAAGTACCTTTTCGGATTCCTGGAGAGGAAGATTCAGTTTGGGTTGACGTATAGTGCGACTTGTCAGACATATTGGGTCATATGGGATTTCCCCGTTTTCTCCCCCGATCGAGATATCCTCTGTTTCACCCAAGATTGATTGATTGAACCATCAATAATTTGGAGCGTGAAGTGCAATTAGAGCAATTTATTTGGGGGATCAATATTAATATTTTCAATTATAAGAATTTATGTTAGAAGAATTTATGGTTGGCTTGGTTGGACCAATAAAATGAAGTATCCAGGCTCCGTTCAGAAAATACCCAATTGGTAAAATATGTATGATTCCCATTTGTATCATAAATTTGTATCATAAATGATTAATGATTCCTATTTATATTATACCATATGAGCGATCTCAAACTGCCAATCAATCAATGGAATAATATGATGACTACATCGAATATTTGGCGGAAGACATGAAATGAATTGAAAAAAAAAAGAAGTCTTAGCAAACAAAAGAAGTGGTATTGGGATCATTTGTCCTATATGTGCAAATCGAGATCGGGTAGATCTTTACCCGGAGTAGAGCATAAACCTAAAAGAATTGAAGAGGCCCATTCAGGAACAAGAAAATAACATCGTAATTCGTAATTTGGATTGGATTTCGATGAAAGAATATATCAATGAGACGTTAGTTCGATAAGTTTAGTGAGTTCTTTTTTATGGGGAAGTGAGTAAAAACTCATCTTTCTTGAAAAATCGAAGAAAAAGCCCCTTCGTTATTCGTTAGGAGTTAGAAAGATCCTGCTATGAAAAAAAATAAATAAAGAGGGCTGGAATTGACACATTGATTCTTTTTTTCGCAATTTTTATTTTTTGAACCGTATGCATCCAAAGGTGCGTGTACGGTTCCTAAGGGATACAATTTTGTCCTAATCAACCGACTTCATCGAGAAAGAATACTTTTTTTAGGCCAAAACGTTGATAATGAGATCTCGAATCAACTTATTGGTCTCATGATATATCTTACTATAGAGGATGATACCAAGGATCTTTATTTGTTTATAAACTCTCCTGGTGGATGGGTAACACCCGGAATAGCTATGTATGATACTATGCAATTTGTGCAACCAGATGTACATACAATATGCATGGGATTGGCCGCTTCAATGGGGTCTTTCATCCTGGTCGGGGGAGAAATTACCAAACGTCTAGCATTCCCCTCACGCTTGGCGCCAATGAGTTTTTATTTGAGAGAAAAAGAAGACTATGCCTTCGCCATATAGAATATGAATAATAAGTAATAATAGCATGGCACTTCGAGTTCGATATGAGCAAACCATTATTGTTTTTTCATAACATGAGATTCTGTATCGAGAGAGTAGTATGAGACAAAAGGTATTTCCGATTTGATCTTATCTATCGGGGGTCCATTTCAGCGTCACAAACTTTTTTGTTTTCACACCAGAGGTCTCTTTCCAATATTTATGTTACGAAAGAGTATTAAAATGAAAAAAAAAAAACGATCATTTTTTCCTTATTTGATGATCGGATCAAAAAGAAACTTTGGGATTGCTGAATCACAAAGGAGATAAATATATAAAGCAACGGAACCATCATAGTATTTTTTAACTCTCCCGAAAGGAAGGGTGGTAAATGGATCATTTAACGATTTGGGTCTGATAGATCCTATGTTTTCTCTTTCTTCAATGAAAGGAAAAAGTAAATTCCATTCTAGAGCCGTATGCAATGCGCAAAAAATGCCTGTACGGTTGTTCAATTCTATTTTTTTTTTCTTGTTCTTTATCTCTTTCCTTCGCACGATCGGGCGAGATAGGGGAAGCACTCATTATGTTATATCATCAGGGTAATGATCCACCAACCTGCTAGTTCTTTTTATGAGGCACAAACAGGAGAATTTGTCCTGGAAGCGGAAGAACTGTTGAAACTCCGCGAAACCCTCACAAGGGTTTATGTACAAAGAACGGGCAATCCCTTATGGGTTGTATCCGAAGACATGGAAAGGGATGTTTTTATGTCAGCAACAGAAGCCCAAGCCCATGGAATTGTTGATCTTGTAGCGGTCGAAAATACCGAGGATTTCACGTAAATCCGTGATTCCATTTCGAACCATAATTGAATGAACTGTGATTTGATATTTTATCTTCTTACCGAGGTAAAATGGGGTAAAATATTCAATGAAATCGACGTAATTCATAATCATCCGGTTAGGATCGATCTAAACCAGCCCATTCTGTATACGATTCAGCATGCCAACTATTAAACAACTTATTAGAAACACAAGACAGCCAATCAGAAATGTCACAAAATCCCCCGCTCTTCGGGGATGTCCTCAGCGTCGAGGAACATGTACTAGGGTGTATGTGCGACTCGTTCAGATCATGAACTGGAACAAAAGAAAGGAGACAATTTTGACAGTATCAATGATCAGTACCAATGAATAGGATAGAATGGAAGAGTTCCACTCCTCTATCTAAAAAAAGACCTCTATTGTGTATAAAATTTATGGTTTCCATTGGTAGAAATCCAATCACCTCAATTGGAGATGAGAAGCAATTCCCCATTGGTAGCAAATGGTTATCCATTAAGCGGGGAATGGTATTTAAAAAGCAGAAAAATTATGCTCCCACTCTTGCAAGAACGGATTAACAGGGTCAGCTACCTAACCAACCTTCATAATTAAATGCCGTTACTGTATGGGTAGATCTCATTGTGAAAAGACCTATTACTGTAGAATTTATGGGTAGAGCCAAAGAGTGTGAACTGTACAAGTTACTAAAACTAAATAGGGAAGGGGCTCCGGTGTATAGAAAGGACCTCACCGTTTAAAAAGTAACCATAGAAACGATGGAACCCACTATTTATTCATTTACATTTACGACTTAATTTACTTTTACTATTTTTTGGATACCGAGTATCGATACAATTTCTTATTTCGAGGTGAAATGCTTCAAAAAAAATCGTGGTTGGGAAGGTCATAGTAGCAAAAGCCATTGGAATTTTTATTTTATACACCGGAAGAATCAGTTTTGTTATTAATAGACCAGGAGGGGGAAAAAGAATGACTGAAAGAAACGAAATCAATCAGTTATTCATCAAAGTTTCATTTGATTCAATGACCAGAATTAGACGAGGATATATAGCTCGGAGACGTAGAACAAAAATTCGTTTATTTGCATCAACCTTTCGAGGGGCTCATTCAAGACTTACTCGAACTATTACTCAACAGAAAATGAGAGCTTTGGTTTCTGCTCATCGAGATAGGGGCAGGCAAAAGAGAGATTTTCGTCGTTTGTGGATCACTCGTATAAATGCAGTAATTCGTGAGAATAGGGTATCCTATAGTTATAGTCGATTAATACACGATCTGCACAAGAGGCAGTTGCTTCTTAATCGTAAAATACTTGCACAAATAGCTATATCAAATAGGAATTGTCTTTACATGATTTCCAATGAGATCATTAAATAAGGGGATTGGAAGGAATCCACCAGAATGATTTAAGCGGAGTTCCCCGGAGAATGAACTCCGGGAAGGTAGAGTCTAAATTACTACGATAAAGTAGTAAAAATGAACGAACACGTTTCAATAATAAAAATAAAAGATTTTATCTTTTTATTCCCCGATTCTATTTTGTTTTCTTATGACATGACAATCCAATCTGGATTCTCTAATTTTTCGAACAAAACATCAACCTGGGTTGGGGTTCGAATTGCAATTTTGATTCAATTGAGGCGTAGGCCTATTTATTTCTGGTTCTAGGACCAGTAGTTCTAGGGGTTGACTCGGTTCTCTCAAATTGTTTCTCATTATTAAGAAAAGGTAACAAAGATAAAATACGAGCTTGTTTTATAGCAATAGTAATTAATCGTTGTTGTTTCAAGGTTAATCTATTCACTCGTCGAGATAATATTTTTCCTTGTTCACTAATAAATCGACTAATTAAACTCATGTTTCTATAATCAATTCGATCCCCCGATCCAATTGGGGGCAAACGCCTACGAAAAGATCGCTTGGATTTAAGAAAAGGTCGCTTGGATTTATCCATGGTTTATTCCTTATCTCTAAAATCCTATTTCTGAATTCGAATTCATTTGGGATCCGACCAAAATAGGATTTGATTTGTTTCTATATATTATATGTAATTTGTTCTTGTTACTTCGAAGGGTAGCACACACACACGCCCCTTCAATCTATTTCTTTATCTCCCCATGAATTGTATGCTTGTAACAATAGGGACAGAATTTTCTCAATTCCAATCGACTAGGTGTATTGTGTCGATTCTTTTGAGTAATATATCTGGAAATGCCCGGCGATTCCTTATTAACACTGTTTCGGACACAACTAGTACATTCCAAAATAACTCTGACTCTGACCTCTTTACCCTTGGCCATGAACCTCCTTTGAATTTTGGATTCACTCAACGCTTCGCTTTTCGATCCGAAACGAAGAAAAAAAGTAAAAAAAAAAAAATAGAAGTTGCTAACTCGAAATCCAATTATGAAAGATTTCATTGCAATCAATAGAGCAATAATAATAAGTGATACAACAATTTCTAACTATTAATTATTTCTAACCCTAGTACAGTATTTCGTTTAAGTATCTTGTATGATTTTGTTGCCCTAGAACTACATTTATTGCTATTTGCGTACTCCCCCTATTAATTATTAATAGTAGAATTTGAGCCTGACCCGAGTTTTACTGAGGTTGAATCCACTTTGATTCTTTATTTTTCTGCCCTTACATATCCTAAAAAACCGAAAAAAGAAGAAAACAAAGAAAAGAGAGGAAGAAGGATTAGTCAGAGATAATTTATTATATCACTAATCTTCTTCGTCCCTTCTCATGTCAATAACTAGAATGAAAAAAAGGGGAATGTCAACGCATCTGGGAATAAATGATTGATCTCTATCAATAGACCTGCTAAGGACCCGAACCATAGAGTACTTAGCACAGGTGCCACGGAGAGATATGTTTTTATATCTCGCATTGAAAATCCTCCTTCTTTAATTGTAATACATATATGATCAGATGCATATGTAGTTAAGGATCACTTGTATTTGTACGCGGAATCCCTAACAACAATGGATATATACAACGACCCGGTAGATAAGATTCCCCTTTCCTTAAAACAGAAAAAGACGCCCCCTTCTTCCTGAGTATTACCGATAAATATTAATTTATTTATATGTTTATATGTTGGGTTTCATATGTATATAATTTTTTATTATATGTTATATGAGACCAAAAAGAAAAAATGGCAAGCGAAATTGTATATCAATGGGGAAATAATGATGTGGAAAACAAGACAGGGATTCTCTACAATGACACTGTATACCAATTGAAAGGGATGTAGCGCAGCTTGGTAGCGCGTTTGTTTTGGGTACAAAATGTCACGGGTTCAAATCCTGTCATCCCTACCTATTCCTTCTCCTACGGGCAGTAACAAGTATGGGCAATAACGGGGGGATCCATTGAGATCGATGAAAATTGGATAGACTCAATCTTTCATTTCAGTTTATGATACTATCTGCATGCAAGGTGTATTGGGCGTACAAAAAGAATCCTTTTCTTTCTTTTCTTTACGGTCTTATCTATTGTGATAAGAAAGCGCTCTTAGTTCAGCTCGGCAGAACGTGGGTCTCCAAAACCCGATGTCGTAGGTTCAAATCCTACAGAGCGTGATTCTGTTCTTCTTAGGTCGAATTTCAATGAAATAACTTCACTAACTTGAACAGCAACCTGAATCTGAATTTGACCTCCTGCGGGTTAAAAAAAGAAGGGGGTCAATCAAAAAACGAGATCTTACTTAATCAAAGATCCAACTGATCACCGCGCCTGTATTGTAAATATGCAGTTACGAATAATCCAGCCAAAGTAATAGGAATTAGACCTAACACGATTCCAAATAGTAAAACTTCAATCATTTCGATTTGTTTGATGTTTGAAAGGGGAAGAAAAAAGAGAGGTAATATCTATCTTTAAATATTAATCCGAATCGACCATGAATCTCAATGACCAAGAATTTACAATTGACGCGGGAAGGCATTCTAGAGTGCCTAGAATCTCACAGAAACATTTATTTTTATGAATTTAGAATTCAATTCAAATAAGTCGTATTTTGCTCAGACCAATAAATAGAGCTGGGGTTATAGTTGAAGCCGCCAGTAGAAAACCGAAATAACTAGTTATAGTAGGCATGAGGGAGCTAAATGAGATACGTTCTTTTTATACATATGGTTATAAAAAACTTACCTAAGTTTCCGCTTTTGAAAGATAAGAGGATACGAAAAAATACCAATTGATAGAATCCGTTCCAATTGAAAGTTTTTGATTCATCTTTCATTATCATTTATCATTATAGACGTCACTAACAAAGATAGAGTGAGAGAAGTGGAAAAAAAAGATTGATTCATCATCTGTGACATCTACCCATGCCGTGATTTCGACTCAACAGATTCATTGAGCAACTCGTGGGTAAAGTAATAGGAAAAGAACCTTGTAGTGGAATTTCATTTATAAATGAAACTCTCTTTGAATCACTATGGAATTAAATCAAATTGGAAAATTTTTTCTTTTTTAATTGTATAGAATCCAGTTTCTATTCTGGAACAAAGGACCTTAGAATACCTTTTGCTTTACCTCATTAGATTCAGTGGTTACCCCATTAGATTAAGCATGTAGGCTCATTAATTATACATAATATCTCGACTGCTAAGAAAAAAGTGTCGCACGATCGCTCGAAGAAATAAAAGCCTTAGTTCGGTACAACTCAATTTTAAGACTAGTAATTCTATTATCTTTTGGTTTTAGGTTCTACATGCTGTCTTTCCATATTAGGGAGTCCTATCCTTGGAGCTAGTCAAGAAGGAACCTTTGGATGTAATGCAGCAACGGTTGCATCACGCATATTGATTGTTCCAACTATTGTTTGTTTTCTTTCATTGAATACTATCTACTAATCTTATTGTACTACTAACCGATTTCTTGAACTGAAAGGATTTGAACAAAAACCTTTTTCTTTTATACATATACAACAGGGTTCTAGATTTCGTATCTAATTGAATTGTGTGAATATGATAATATCTTTCATGAATTATTAGAACCCGTTGGACTCACACTCTACCAGATCCTCGGGTTCTAGTCCAAAGTTAGTAATGGAAAGAACCCTATACTTATACTACTACAGGAATTTGAAAAATTTTCGATTGAATAGCACACGGTTCCGCATATATAAGGAACAAGAAAGGAAGAAATCAATTATGTACCACTTCTTTTGGTTTCGATATTGATTGAAATTGCGTTGCTGTGTCAGAAGAAGGATAGCTATACTGATTCGGTATACTCTAAAGATGCCCTCGGTACACTATTGACGATCTCACAAAGATTCAAGATCAGTGGGTTTCCATTTACTGATCCCATCTTTCACGGAATCGATCCCCCTTTGACTGTACAAGAATATGTGGAGCGCAGCATGTCTGGAAGCACGGGAGAACGCTCTTTTGCTGATATTATTACCAGTATTCGATACTGGGTCATTCATAGCATTACTATACCTTCCCTATTTATTGCGGGTTGGTTATTCGTCAGCACGGGTTTAGCTTACGATGTGTTTGGAAGCCCTCGGCCAAACGAGTATTTTACAGAGAGCCGACAAGGAATTCCATTAATAACTGGCCGTTTTGATCCTTTGGCACAACTCGATGAATTTAGTAGATCCTTTTAGGAGGCCCCAATGACTATAGATCGAACCTATCCAATTTTTACAGTGCGATGGTTGGCTGTTCACGGACTAGCTGTACCTACCGTTTCTTTTTTGGGGTCAATATCAGCAATGCAGTTCATCCAACGATAAACCTAATCCGAATTGAATTATAGAGCTATGACACAATCAAACCCGAACGAACAAAATGTTGAATTGAATCGTACCAGTCTTTACTGGGGGTTATTACTCATTTTTGTACTTGCTGTTTTATTTTCCAATTATTTCTTCAATTAAGAGAAAGAAAAAGAATAGTAGGAATTCTCTTATCCCATTCGGACGGATCTCATCTCATAATTATCCATGACTGTTTATGTCTCTAGCATGACCACTTGATGAAATGTGGAGGGAAGTGGGGTAAATGGCCGATACTACTGGAAGGATTCCTCTTTGGCTGATAGGTACTGTAGCTGGTATTCCTGTGATCGGTTCACTAGGTGTTTTCTTTTACGGTTCATATTCCGGATTGGGTTCATCCCTATAGTAATCATATGAACTAAGTTGTAGACAGGAAAAAGAAAGTAAGAACTCA
>NW_028238216.1:27500-37500 GCF_041429995.1 Eschscholzia californica
CTAAGGCCGTCCCAGGCCGTCCCGAGCCTTACCAAGGCCGTCCCATGGCGTCCCGTGCTGTCCCATTTTGTCCCGAGCCTTACTAAGGCCGTCCCATGCGCGTCCCGTGCCGTCCGAGCCTTACCAAGGCCGACCCATGCCTTACCAAGGTCGTCCCATCGATCTCGGAGAAAGTACATCATAACATCGGAATACACCCCGACATCGATATCGGAGAAAGTACATCATCATAACATCGGATCGGATGCGTATCCGTCCAAGTGCCATCGACACTTCGAGAAGTTCGGACCTAGCTTCCTAGCATGTTGATGCGTCGGTGCTAATGGGGACATAAAGATCCCACGACGTTCCGAACGGAAGTAGCCGAAGTGTTCCGTGCGTGTGAACTCCATTGTCCCATGTGCCGGCTCTTGACTCCTAAGATGTCCCATGTGAAGGCCCTTCATGGCTAAGAATGTCCCGTGCAACGTCCCTTGATGATCCCCATAAGGTGTCCCATGTGCGTCCCATGCCGTGCCCAGCCTTACCAAGGCCGTCACATGCTGTCCCATGCGCGTCCCGTGCCGTCCAAGCCTCACCAAGGCCGTCCCAGGCCATCCCGAGCCTTAGCAAGGCCGTCCCGTGCTGTCCCATGCCGTCCCGAGCCTCACCGAGGCCGTCCCGTGCCTCACCAAGGCCGTCCCGTGCTGTCCCATGCCGTCCCGAGCCTTACCAAGGCCGTCCCGTGCTGTCCCATGCCGTCCCGAGCCTTACCAAGGCCGTCCCGTGCTGTCCCATGCCGTCCCGAGCCTCACCAAGGCCGTCCCGTGCTGTCCCATGCCGTCCCGAGCCTCACCAAGGCCGTCCCGTGCTGTTCCATGCCGTCCCGAGCCTTAGCAAGGCCGTCCGATGCGCGTCCCGTGCTGTCCCATCCGTCCCGAGCCTTAGCAAGCCCGTCCCGAGCCTTAGCAAGGCCGTCCCATGCGCGTCCGATGGGATTCCCGAGCTTTACCAAGGGCGTCCCGTACTGTCCCATGCCGTCCCGAGCCATAGGGACGCTGTCCCGTGCGCGTCCCCTGCTGTCCCATGCGCGTCCCCTGCTTTGGCTCGGCTGGCCCGTGCATTCTATGGGGTCGTGGGACATTTCGAAACCCACCCGGGCCATTTCGACTCTCTCTTCATTTATACTATTGAGGTATTATTTATGAATTATTGGAGAAAAGAAACGGAAGAAAATATTTTTTTTTCTATTTTTTATGAATTTTCCGGTGTTTATTCACTTAAAAATTCATAGAAAAATAAATATTTATCGGAATCGCTATTATAATATATCAAAAAAATCCTTGCGAAAAGGCCTTTCCAACGAGTATAAGTTTGCTGGATTCCGACGAGTAACGAAGGAGTAAAGGCCCAGTATGCTTGGTTAAAAAATTGATGTTTCCTTGTGAAAATAGGCAAAACAATAACTTTGCACTATAAGGGGGAGGGTTGAGCTCCTTCCCCAGAGCGTGCACAGCACTTGTGCTGGCACGTTCCCTAGTGCTCGCCAAGCACCATAGGGCATCCAAAGGGCAAAGCTCGGCCTACTACATGATGGGAAGCTTCTAATATGTCGGAATACGAAGAGATTTCGTGCGACCCGAAGCTCGGCTCGGGCGTCCCGGCCTGTCCCGAGCTGTGCCGAGCGCGTCCCAGGCCGTCCCGAGCCAAGTCTCGGGCGTCCCAGGCCGTCCCGAGCCAAGTCTCGGGCGTCCCAGGCCGTCCCGAGCCAAGTCTCGGGCGTCCCGAGCTGTAGCGAGGGCGTCCCAGGCCGTCCCGAGCCAAGTCTCGGGCGTCCCAGGCCGTCCCGAGCAAAGTCTCGGACGTCCCAGGCCGTCCCGAGCAAAGTCTCGGACGTCCCAGGCCGTCCCGAGCAAAGTCTCGGGCGTCCCAGGCCGTCCCGAGCTGTGCCGAGGCCGTCCCAGGCCGTCCCGAGCAAAGTCTCGGGCGTCCCAGGCCGTCCCGAGCTGTGGCAAGGGCGTCCCAGGCCGTCCCGAGCAAAGTCTCGGGCGTCCCATGCCGTCCCGAGCTGTGGCAAGGGCGTCCCAGGCCGTCCCGAGCTGTGCCGAGGCCGTCCCGAGCCTAGTCTCGGGCGTCCCAGGCCGTCCCGAGCTATGGCGAGGGCGTCCCAGGCCGTCCCGAGCCAAGTCTCGGGCGTACCTGGCCGTCCCGAGCTGTAGCGAGGGCGTCCCATGCCGTCCCGGGCTGTCCCATGCGCGTCCCGTGCCGGCCCGAGCAACAGCCCGGGCGTCCCGTGCCTCGGCCCTTCCAAGTGGTGCTTCGTCGGACATCTCGATATCCACTCGAGCATTTTCGACCATTCTCCATATGTGGGTGTGTGGGTATTTATCAGGAATATTGGAGAAAGAATCGGGAAAAAAATATTTTTTTTCTATTTTTTTTGAATTTTTAATTGTTTATTCACTTAAAAATTCATAAAAAAATAAATATTTATCGGAATCGCTATTATTATATATCAAAAGAATCCTTGTGAAAAGACCTTTCCAACGAATGCAAGTTTGTTGGATTTGGACGAGTAACGAAGGAGCAAAGGCCGAGTATGCTTGGTTAAAAATTTGATGTTTCCTTGTGAAAATAGGGAAAACAATAACTTTGCACTATATAGGGGAGGGGTGAGCTCCCTCCCCAGGCCGTGCACAGCCCTTGGGCTGGCAGGTGCCTTGGCCCTTGGGATGCAACATAAGGCATCCCAAGGGCAAAGCTCGACACGGGGGTGGATGGGAAGCTTCCAAGAGTTGCCCAACTCATCCCCGACGTGGGAAGTCGAAGAGGCGGCTGGGGGGGCCCGGGGGGGCACCACGGGCCAAAAATCAAAAACTCCCCAGCCTATGCCGGACACTTGGGGAAGCATCCCCGAAGGTGTCCGAGCTGCTGGGGGGGCCCGGGGGGCACCACGGGCCAAAAATCGAAAAGTCTCCAGCCTATGCCGGACACTTGGGAAGCATCCCCGAAGGTGTCCGAGCTGCTGGGGAAGCTCGTTAGGCACAAGAGTCCCTAGCCGGCCCCAAAGATGCGAAAGTGCTGCACCTCGGAAGCTTCCTTGGTGCAGCACGATGGCGAAGCGCACGTCGTGGGAGCTGAAGGGGCAGCTCCCGAGAAGCGACGTGCGCAGCTTTGGCGCGACCTAGTTCGATGGATTTTTCACGCACAGCGTGTCGGCCGGGACTGTCCCGCGTTGGTCTCTTGCGCCTCTGCAGCCTTTCGGGGCGAGCGGAGCGCATTGGAGCGACGCGGGCGGTTGACTGTCCGACGACGTGTTGGCGTGTGAGTGGTGTTTGGTTCGAGTGTGCTGTTGGGCTTCCTGCTGTTCGCATGGGAACCTTCGGCTCTCGTTCCTGTTCAGTCGGCTCCCGACACCTTCGAGTGCCGGGCCAATATACGGTTCCTGTGCTGCATACCTTCCGCGGAGGCAACGAGTTGAGTCCCACGTATTTGCCCCTCGCCCGCCACGATGCGGAGCGAGTCGGCCGACGTCGCGCTTCCCGCGTCCCCTGCGAGAGACTGCACTAACGTGCCGTCCTCCCCAGGATCGCGGGACTCGCGAGATGTCTCGGACGCAGAGCGCAAGAAGGGACGGGAGCGGGACCTCGGTCCAGCCCCCGCCGACACTACGGTTTCCGAACGACGACCGCCCTGCGCGGCCGCGGCCTCACGGCCCGGACGCGCGGGGCGTCTCGAGAAGGAATGCTACCTGGTTGATCCTGCCAGTAGTCATATGCTTGTCTCAAAGATTAAGCCATGCATGTGTAAGTATGAACTAATTCAGACTGTGAAACTGCGAATGGCTCATTAAATCAGTTATAGTTTGTTTGATGGTACCTGCTGAAGGAGTTGAAGGAGATGTCCTTCGACCAAGGTGACAATGCGAACAATTTGTCGGATAGGACAATTGATGTGGAAGATCATCAAGTCCGATTGATTTAGGGATCGTAGAGTTGTAGCTAGAGACCAACTACGATCGTCGAATTACGAAGTAATTCGCGGCTAACTTCGATCGGATCCTACAACGGGTTACACATAAGAGTGACAAATTGATCTAGGATATGACTAGTGGGAGTGAGATATAATCATGGGAGTGTCCCATAAACATATCTCATAGGCCTAAAAAGGAATTAGGCAAAGATAGTACAAAAAGGCCAAAAGCAGGGTTTTTGGGCCTAGGCCGATTCGGGCACTTTTAGGGCTCGGATTGGGCTGATTTTTGGAGGGACGTTTCCTTATGTTATGAACATTAAATCTGCCAATTTTGGCTGGGTTTGGACGTCATCTCCTTAGGGAATTGAGAAAATACCAATAGTTGCTATTTTCGACTATTTCCCTAAATCTTATTCTAAAGGGTGTTTTGGGAAACCTAAAAGGAGGTGGATTCTTATTAGGGTTCTATATAAACACTCTTAGGGCAGAGAATAAGGTGTGGAATTTCTCTCTAAGCTTTCTTACTCTACCACATCAAGTAGAGAGGAGAAAGTGAGCTAATTCCCATTAACTATCTATCTAGTCAAGCAAGAAGAAGGTCTTCTTATTATCCAACCACCATTGGTGTGCTAGCTATACAACAAGGTGGGAGATCAAATTGATTGCTCGTGTCCCAAGTAGAGGAGCTACACTTGAAGCTCTTGGTCTTCTTCAATCAATTCAACTAGTTTGAGGGAAAAGCGATTAAGGTAATCCACTATCTCCATTAGATTAATTACTAGTTTTGCATGTGATCCTGGGAATACTAGTGTAGACATTAGATGTCATATTTCCGCTATAAACACTAGTAGAAGGGTATAAAACCCTACAGTGGCGTCAGAGCCTCTTGCTATTAACTAGTTTTTGCTAAGAATCGAACTAGTTCATATTAGATATAATTGATAGTTTGATAAATTGAGTTTATAAAAATATTTTAAAAGTGTTTTAAAACTATTTAAACTCACAATTTGATAATATTGAATGGGATTCAATGAATTTCAAATTAAGAATCAAATTGATGATTAAAAGTGTTTTAAAACTCAATTAGATTGAATTTCGGACTAATCCATGCTTGATTAAGTTGATAGTTATGTTTAAAAGAGTTTTAAACATAAGAAATTGATTGATTTTGAATGGGATTCAAGAATTTTTCAAATAGATTTCAAAATTGTTCTTTGAAAAAGTTTTCAAAAAACCTAGACTTTGATCCAAAATTGGTTTGATTAAGAGTTGTTTTCAAGTTTTGGAAACTTTTGAAAAACAAAGATTTTTGGAATTTTAGAAGTGTTCTAAAAAGAAGTGTTTTGAGTTTTGGGAAACTCTCAAAACAAAATTTGGAAATTTTAAAAGTTTCTACAAGTTTTGTAAAAATTTTAGAAGTGTTCTAAAAGATTTCAAAATTTTAAGAAAAGTTTTAAATTTGGAAAATAGCAACTTAGAGTTGCAAAAGAAAAAAAAAAAAAATTTTTTGGAAACTAGGGTTTTGAAAAACCCTAGTGTCCGGCCAGGAAGCTTCCTGGCCGGACCGGGAGCTCCTGGATGCGTCCTCTGGACGCATCCAGAGCAGCTGCTGAGACGCGTCTAGGACGCGACCAGCAGCTGCGACAGAAGCTTCTGGACGCGTCTTGAAGACGCGTCCAGAGCAGCTGTTGGGACGCGTCTTGGAGACGCGACCAGCAGCTGCGGAGGGAGCTTCCTGGACGCGTCTAGGACGCGTCCAGAGCACTCGACCAGACGCGTCTTGGAGACGCGTCTGGGAGGTTCTGGGTGTCTCGGACTAGTCCGAGACACCTAGTGCTGGTCCGGTCCAGCACCAGACACGTCTAGGACGCGTCTGGTACATGGACTAGCGTCCTGGCTCCGGCCAGGACGAGACCAGGCCTTGATAGGTTTCGGCCAGGACATGCCGGCCTATGGGCCGTGCTATGTCCGGACCTTGTCCGAGCCCTTTTCTGGGCTTGGGCCGGGACTTGTCTAGGACTTGTCCCGGGCTTTTTCGAGGCTTTTCGGACCATAAAAAGGAACCATCATTCGAGTGGGAGTTTTTGCCAAAATTTCTTCCGATTCCAACCAAATAATTCCAAAATCAATCCGGGCCATCCAGAAGGCCAAAACGGATTTCTCTTTAAATTGATTTATGAAATCATTAAGAATCGAACCAATGTTTTTCCGAAATTGACCCGGGCTTTCAAAACCCGAAACGGAGTTTTTCTTAAAGATGATTTTAGAAATCATAAAAGATAAAACCGGAACGCACCACTAGTTGAATTCTTCGAATTTAGACTTAAGGTCCGTAATGTGACATGTGATGTCAACAAAAGTATCTCCCAAGATAATCATGCATATATAATTCTTAGCCTTGATATATTATATGATTGCATGTGATGTGAATGCGGGAAACTAGTATGGCCATAGATTTATATCTTTATTCTTGTTTTAAGCACGGATGGGTGCATGCTTTGTAATTAATTTTAATTTCAAGTTTATACGATCTGCGAATCGTTAGAGTCTTGTAATTAGAGTTTAGGGTCAATGAGTCCATTGAAGAAAACTCAAGGATGGAATCCAAAGGCGAGTGGGAGAAATCAATGGAGGTTCAAGGATGGAGATCTAGACGAACCAAAAGGCGAAACAAGAAGAAAACCAAAGGAGATTAGATCTTCTAGGTTAGGGGCCATACTAGGATCCATGTCTGCTTGATTTACTTTCTCGCGCGCATTTACTTACTTATTTACGCTTTATGTCGTGGATGTTAGTTAGGCTAAATAGTTCACTATAACAAACGCCAGACTAGCGTAAAAGTCCCCAAAAGTAATCTTGAGTAATCGCCTATCCAGATTAAGACACTCGTTGCGCCCTTGTTCGAGGAAGGTGGGTCGGCCTTCGCAGAGTACCTCCTCTACCTTGGGACAATGCGGGTAGGTCTATAGAAGAGGCCTACACGTCTAAATGGTTCTACTCAACGAGATCAGCAAGAGAGTCTTGGATACTCGAGGCAAAAGGATAGATTAGTCATTCATTAATGAAATCTATCAACCAAGAGTCATAAGGTATGATCAGTGAAGTAGTTCACTCACCCGGAACGACGGAGTCAAAGGGTAGGGCCTTCGTCCGCTTTACTCCGAAGAACTGGGGTCTTGGAATCACTTATTCAATCGGGGACGATTTTTATTGAATAATGTGGGAAAACTAAGTTTTTCAAAAATGATAACGAGTTTAAAACTTTGCCATTTCTTTTATGTAGATGACAAAAGATATTTTCAACTTCCGCTCACTTCTCGACAAGGAGAAGCTAAATGAGCACAACTTCCTTGACTGGGAGAGGAACCTGGGAATAGTTCTCAGGATGGAAGGAAAGCAACATGTACTAGAAACTCCAATTCCTGTATTGGATGATAATTCGACTAAAGAAGAGATAGATGAAGAAAGGAGTGTGCGGAAAAAGGCAGAGCCTGTAACTTGCTTAATGCTAGCAACCATGGAACCGACTCTGCAAGAGCAGTTCATAGACATGGATGCTTACTCCATGATGCGACAACTTCGGGAAATGTTCCAGAAACAGTCGAGATTGGAGAGGTTTGAAACCTCTAAAGCAATTATGGACATGCGCCTTGAAAAGGGAAAACCAGTTGGGCCTCATGTTCGTCAAATGATCAGGCTCATGGGCAAGCTGGCTAAACTAGGTTTCCCTTATAGCCAACAGACGGCTACCGACACTATCCTTCACTCCCTCCATAGTGGTTTTAATCAGTTTAAGATGAACTACAACATGAATGGATGGGATAAAACGTTGGAGGAACTTCATTCTATGCTTCTAACAGCCGAAAAGGACGTCGCTATAGTGGAGACTAAGAAGGACGTTCTTATGGTACAAAAGGACAAAGGGTTCAAGAAAGGTGGAAAACAGAAGAAGAAAACCGCGTCAAAAGGAAAAGGCAAACGAGTTGCCAAACCTAAAGACAAAGGTCCTCCTCCTGACACCAAATGTTTCTACTGTGATGGCAAAGGCCACTGGAAAAGAAACTGCCCTAAGTTCTTGGAGGACAAAAGGAATGGAACAGTGGCTTCCAATTCAGGTATAAACAGTTAACTTATCAAATACTGTAAAATTCCCAAACCTAGGTATATGATACCTAAAATTGCCCTATCATTGTGAATGTACAGGCGCAGCTGGGAACTGAGTATTTGGCTAAAGAAGACAAGATCCAAGAGGGAGCAGAAGCCTCGACTGCTAAGGATGCTGAAAGGGATCGAAGTCTACTTTAGGCACTATTCTAGATTAATAGTTTTTCTAGTTTTTTAACATCATCTCTGTACTAAGTATTACGGAGAATCAATAAAGAACTTTATTTCTAAATTGGGATGTTAATAAGTGCTAGATTTAACAAACTATACCAAAAGATTCTAAACTTGGTCAAAAACCTATAAGATAGGTTCATCGGAAAGGGATGAGGACAACAGGTCCACTATAACCAAAACATGAATCAAACTGACAAGAAAGAAAGTCTTGAGTCAGAAACAGAAATTGATCTTCAAACGTACTTCTAACCTATCCATATTTGGAGTGTCCAAAAGGATTAAGATGAAGAACACGAATCAAACTCTATCCTCCAAAATCCATTAGTCTAGACATAGCTTCTCACAAAACTACCAAAGTCCGTCTAAGCTTGTAAAGGCATTACAAAATTAGCTAAAGTCTGACGCAATTTCTTTAGAAGAAATTTGGGCTTTTTCCACAAGCAATCAAGAGAACAAAGTGTTTGTTGCTCATGATAGTATTCTTCTAATAATTAGCGCACCTAGTAATCTGGGAGAAAAACACTAATTATTACAAGAATAAGTGGGAGAAAAGTACAAGTCGATTTAATTCGATCATGAGAAAAATCATGGAGTTTCATGAAGAACAATCATGAAACTTGTACAAGACGATTAAATTCGACCAAGAGCAACAAACTGCGACTCCTTGGAAAAGGAAAGGTTAAAGATATGATCTTGTAAACCCACCGCACAAAAGCAAATGTCATTCGCAGGAGAACTCTCAAAGCGAGTGAAAGTGTCTCTAAAGGAATATCTCAAAGTAGTTGAGATAACTCCAAATTGTTGTTCAAAAGCCCTGAAAGGTCAAAATAAAATCTTAAAGACTCAGAAAATAAAGGTTATTTCTGAAGAGATAAAAGACCTGCGCAGAAACGGAAACTGACTCTAGATTTTGGCTAGAAGCCAAAATCATCGTGGAATCCATATCTCGTCAAGACATGAAGCTTGATAATTTAAGTCAACAGAAGACCTAAATTGGTTTTCCAAAATAGAAAACTGAGAAGGATGGAAACATTCATGTTTCCCGAAACGAGACAAGAAGAATAAAGATTCTTCCAATCAAGTTATGTCCACAAGCATGCTTAAGAAATCTATCGACGGATTAAAAGCACGCAAGAGTTAGAATCTTCGATTCAAAAGGCAATCAAAGAAGTTTGATTCCTGAGGAATGAAGAAAATCTTGAATCACGAAATTTCAAGAAGGTAAGTGGGAGTAAACAAACCTTCCGGGTCCGTATGCAGAGTACATACAAAAGATTGAGTACGACATAAGGTGTTGTATAACAGTAACGAACTGACTCAATAAAGGACCACACACAAAAGGATAAAATGCCATTTTGGGCATCTGAAGATCTATAAGCATAGATCAAAAGGATGATAGGATTAGAGAGACTCAGTACGCTGAGATGCTTGAGATCCGAAACAGAAAATCTAAGACTCGGAAAGTCTAAAAGAATTTCGACCCAAAAACTCATGACAGAGGGCGTTGCAAAAATCGGAGTCTGAAAAGACACCGATGAGCTAGCACGCATGAGAGAGACATTTATGTTCGAAAACATAAAGTCAATCATGTTGGACATGATTAGCATTTAAACATCCGAATTCGGATTGGAAAACCGAAACACTACTTAGTACATCCTAGAAGGCTAAAGGATGAAGTAGTACAAAATTGAACATGTCATCGTAGCAA
>NW_028238217.1:0-2500 GCF_041429995.1 Eschscholzia californica
GGGACAGTCCCGGCCGACACGCTGTGCGTGAAAAATCCATCCAACTAGGTCGCGCCAAAGCTGCGCACGTCGCTTCTCGGGAGCTGCCCATTCAGCTCCCACGACGTGCGCTTCGCCATCATGCTGCACCAAGGAAGCTTCCGAGGTGCAGCACTTTCGCATCTTTTGGGGCCGGCTAGGGACTCTTGTGCCTAATGACCTTCCCCAGCAGCTCGGACACCTTCGGGGATGCTTCCCAAGTGTCCGGCATAGGATGGGGACTTTTCGATTTTTGGCCCGTGGTGCCCCCCGGGCCCCCCCAGCAGCTCGGACACCTTCGGGGATGCTTCCCCAAGTGTCCGGCATAGGCTGGGGAGTTTTTGATTTTTTGCCCGTGGTGCCCCCCCGGGCCCCCCCAGCCGCCTCTTCGATTTTCCACGTCGGGGATGAGTTGGGCAACTCTTGGAAGCTTCCCATCCACCCCCGTGCCGAGCTTTGCCCTTGGGATGCCTTATGTTGCATCCCAAGGGCCAAGGCACCTGCCAGCCCAAGGGCTGTGCACGGCCTGGGGAGGGAGCTCACCCCTCCCCTATATAGTGCAAAGTTATTGTTTTCCCTATTTTCACAAGGAAACATCAAATTTTTAACCAAGCATACTCGGCCTTTGCTCCTTCGTTACTCGTCCAAATCCAACAAACTTGCATTCGTTGGAAAGGTCTTTTCACAAGGATTCTTTTGATATATAATAATAGCGATTCCGATAAATATTTATTTTTTTATGAATTTTTAAGTGAATAAACAATTAAAAATTCAAAAAAAATAGAAAAAAAATATTTTTTTCCCGATTCTTTCTCCAATATTCCTGATAAATACCCACACACCCACATATGGAGAATGGTCGAAAATGCTCGAGTGGATATCGAGATGTCCGACGAAGCACCACTTGGAAGGGCCGAGGCACGGGACGCCCGAGCTGTTGCTCGGGCCGGCACGGGACGCGCATGGGACATCCCGGGACGGCATGGGACGCCCTCGCTACAGCTCGGGACGGCCAGGTACGCCCGAGACTTGGCTCGGGACGGCCTGGGACGCCCTCGCCATAGCTCGGGACGGCCTGGGACGCCCGAGACTAGGCTCGGGACGGCCTCGGCACAGCTCGGGACGGCCTGGGACGCCCTTGCCACAGCTCGGGACGGCATGGGACGCCCGAGACTTTGCTCGGGACGGCCTGGGACGCCCTTGCCACAGCTCGGGACGGCCTGGGACGGCCTCGGCACAGCTCGGGACGGCCTGGGACGCCCGAGACTTTGCTCGGGACGGCCTGGGACGTCCGAGACTTTGCTCGGGACGGCCTGGGACGCCCGAGACTTGGCTCGGGACGGCCTGGGACGCCCTCGCTCCAGCTCGGGACGCCCTGGGACGGCCTCGACACAGCTCGGGACGGCCTGGGACGTCCGAGACTTTGCTCGGGCCGGCCTGGGACGCCCGAGACTTGGCTCGGGACGGCCTGGGACGCCCGAGACTTGGCTCGGGACGGCCTGGGACGCGCTCGGCACAGCTCGGCACAGGCCGGGACGCCCGAGCCGAGCTTCGGGTCGCACGAAATCTCTTCGTATTCCGACATATTAGAAGCTTCCCATCATGTAGTAGGCCGAGCTTTGCCCTTTGGATGCCCTATGGTGCTTGGCGAGCACTAGGGAACGTGCCAGCACAAGTGCTGTGCACGCTCTGGGGAAGGAGCTCAACCCTCCCCCTTATAGTGCAAAGTTATTGTTTTTCCTATTTTCACAAGGAAACATCAATTTTTTAACCAAGCATACTGGGCCTTTACTCCTTCGTTACTCGTCGGAATCCAGCAAACTTATACTCGTTGGAAAGGTCTTTTCGCAAGGATTTTTTTGATATATTATAATAGCGATTCCGATAAATATTTATTTTTCTATGAATTTTTAAGTGAATAAACACCGGAAAATTCATAAAAAATAGAAAAAAAAATATTTTCTTCCGTTTCTTTTCTCCAATAATTCATAAATAATACCTCAATAGTATTAATGAAGAGAGAGTCGAAATGGCCCGGGTGGATTTCGAAATGTCCCACGACCCCATAGAATGCACGGGCCAGCCGAGCCAAAAGAATGGGACGCGCACGGGACAGCATTGGTCAGGCTCGGGACGGCACGGGACAGCACGGGACGCGCATGGGACGGCACGGGACGCGAATGGGACGGCCTTGCTAAGGCTCGGGACGGCATGGGACAGCACGGGACGCGAATGGGACGGCCTTGCTAAGGCTCGGGACGGCATGGGACAGCTCGGGACGCGCATGGACGGCCTTGGTGAGGCTCGGGACGGCCTTGGTCAGGCTCGGGACGGCATGTCACGGCCCTGGTGAGGCTCGGACGGCACGGGACGCGCATGGGACGGCACGGGACGGCCTGGGACGGCCTTTGTGAGGCTCGGACGGCACGGGACGCGCATGGGACGGCCTTGGCGAGGCTCGGGACGGCATGGGACAGCACGG